>NW_027200994.1:0-14916 GCF_038502225.1 Cherax quadricarinatus
GCAGTGTTGTTGAGAGCAGTGTTGTTGAGAGCAGTGTTGTTGAGAGCAGTGTTGCTGAGAGCAGTGTTGCTGAGAGCAGTGTTGCTGAGAGCAGTGTTGCTGAGAGCAGTGTTGCTGAGAGCAGTGTTGCTGAGAGCAGTGTTGCTGAGAGCAGTGTTGCTGAGAGCAGTGTTGCTGAGAGCAGTGTTGTTGAGAGCAGTGTCACTGAACATTTTGTAGATAGTAGTGCCCAAAATAGTAGCACCGTAGAATGTAGTGCTGCTCTGACAGCAATGCTGCTGAAAATAATGCCGCTAAAAATAGTGCCGCTAAAAATAATAATGCTGAAAATAATACCACTGAAAGCAATGGTTCTGAAAATAATGCTGCTGAGAGTAGTGCTACTGAAAGTTGAGAGAAATATGTCACTCAAGAGTTATTTTTCATACACAAATAACCCGCACATAAAAGAGAGAAGCTTACGACGACGTTTCGGTCCGACTTGGACCATTGACAAAGCCACTAACCAGAGGTGAGCAGGACGGCTATATATAGGCAGGAAGAGGTGGAGGTAGTAGTAGTAGTAGTAGTAGTAGTAGTAGTACAAGAATTGTATATAATACCGACAAGATGAAATTAAGACACATGCACAACACCCGGGCATCCCCATCGTAGAAATTAAGACACATGCACAACACCCGGGCATCCCCATCGTAGAAATTAAGACACATGCACAACACCCGGGCATCCCCATCGTAGACGTTTCGCCATCCAGCCAGCCACTGGATGGCGAAACGTCCAAAACAAAGACAACCAGACGCCGCACATGTGTCTTAATTTCTACGATGGTGATGCCCAGGTGTTGTGCATGTGTCTTAATTTCTACGATGGGGATGCCCGGGTGTTGTGCATGTGTCTTAATTTCTACGATGGGGATGCCCGGGTGTTATGCATGTGTCTTAATTTCTACGATGGGGATGCCCGGGTGTTACGCATGTGTCTTAATTTCTACGATGGGGATGCCCGGGTGTTACGCATGTGTCTTAATATCTACGATGGGGATGCCCGGGTGTTACGCATGTGTCTTAATATCTACGATGGGGATGCCCGGGTGTTACACATGTGTCTTAATTTCTACGATGGGGATGCCTGGGTGTTACGCATGTGTCTTAATTTCTACGATGGGGATGCCCGGGTGTTACGCATGTGTCTTAATTTCTACGATGGGGATGCCTGGGTGTTGTGCATGTGTCTTAATTTCTACGATGGGGATGCCCGGGTGTTACGCATGTGTCTTAATTTCTACGATGGGGATGCCCGGGTGTTACGCATGTGTCTTAATTTCTACGATGGGGATGCCCGGGTGTTACGCATGTGTCTTAATTTCTACGATGGGGATGCCCGGGTGTTACGCATGTGTCTTAATTTCTACGATGGGGATGCCCGGGTGTTACGCATGTGTCTTAATTTCTACGATGGGGATGCCCGGGTGTTACGCATGTGTCTTAATTTCTACGATGGGGATGCCCGGGTGTTACGCATGTGTCTTAATTTCTACGATGGGGATGCCCGGGTGTTACGCATGTGTCTTAATTTCTACGATGGGGATGCCCGGGTGTTGTGCATGTGTCTTAATTTCTACGATGGGGATGCCCGGGTGTTGTGCATGTGTCTTAATTTCTACGATGGGGATGCCCGGGTGTTACGCATGTGTCTTAATTTCTACGATGGGGATGCCCGGGTGTTACGCATGTGTCTTAATTTCTACGATGGGGATGCCCGGGTGTTACGCATGTGTCTTAATTTCTACGATGGGGATGCCCGGGTGTTACGCATGTGTCTTAATTTCTACGATGGGGATGCCCGGGTGTTACGCATGTGTCTTAATTTCTACGATGGGGATGCCCGGGTGTTACGCATGTGTCTTAATTTCTACGATGGGGATGCCCGGGTGTTACGCATGTGTCTTAATTTCTACGATGGGGATGCCCGGGTGTTACGCATGTGTCTTAATTTCTACGATGGGGATGCCCGGGTGTTACGCATGTGTCTTAATTTCTACGATGGGGATGCCCGGGTGTTACGCATGTCTTAATTTCTACGATGGGGATACCCGGGTGTTGTGCATGTGTCTTAATTTCTACGATGGGGATGCCCGGGTGTTGTGCATGTGTCTTAATTTCTACGATGGGGATGCCCGGGTGTTACGCATGTGTCTTAATTTCTACGATGGGGATGCCTGGGTGTTACGCATGTGTCTTAATTTCTATGATGGGGATGCCCGGGTGTTACGCATGTGTCTTAATTTCTACGATGGGGATGCCCGGGTGTTACGCATGTGTCTTAATTTCTACGATGGGGATGCCCGGGTGTCACGCATGTGTCTTAATTTCTACGATGGGGATGCCCGGGTGTTACGCATGTGTCTTAATTTCTACGATGGGGATGCCCGGGTGTTACGCATGTGTCTCAATTTCTACGATGGGGATGCCCGGGTGTTACGCATGTGTCTTAATTTCTACGATGGGGATGCCCGGGTGTTGTGCATGTGTCTTAATTTCTACAATGGGGATGCCCGGGTGTTACGCATGTGTCTTAATTTCTACGATGGGGATGCCCGGGTGTTACACACACACACAAGGTTAGTTCCAGAGCTAAGGGGAATGTCCTATGAAGAAAGATTAAGGGAAATCGGCCTGACGACACTGGAGTACAGGAGGGTCAGAGGAGACATGATAACGACATATAAAATACTGCGTGGAATAGACAAGGTGGACAAAGACAGGATGTTAAAGGGAGGGGACACAGAAACAAGAGGCCACAATTGGAAGTTGAAGACACAAATGAGTCAGAGAGATAGTAGGAAGTATTTCTTCAGTCATAGAGTTGTAAGGCAGTGGAATAGCCTAGAAAATGACGTAGTGGAGGCAGGAACCATACACAGTTTTAAGACGAGGTTTGATAAAGCTCATGGAGTGGGGAGAGAGAGGGCCTAGTAGCAACCGGTGAAGAGGCGGGGCCAGGAGCTAGGACTCGACCCCTGCAACCACAAATAGATGAGTACAAATAGGTGAGTACACACACACACACACACCTCAGAACAGCATTCCGACATCTTAATAAGGAATCGTTCAGGACCCTGTACACCGTATACGTTAGGCCCATATTGGAGTATGCGGCACCAGTTTGGAACCCACACCTAGCCAAGCACGTAAAGAAACTAGAGAAAGTGCAAAGGTTTGCAACAAGACTAGTCCCAGAGCTAAGAGGTATGTCCTACGAGGAGAGGTTAAGGGAAATCAACCTGACGACACTGGAGGACAGGAGAGATAGGGGGGACATGATAACGACATACAAAATACTGAGAGGAATTGACAAGGTGGACAAAAACAGGATGTTCCAGAGATTGGACACAGTAACAAGGGGACACAGTTGGAAGCTAAAGACACAGATGAATCACAGGGATGTTAGGAAGTATTTCTTCAGCCACAGAGTAGTCAGTAAGTGGAATAGTTTGGGAAGCGATGTAGTGGAGGCAGGATCCATACATAGCTTTAAGCAGAGGTACGATAAAGCTCACGGCTCAGGGAGAGTGACCTAGTAGCGATCAGTGAAGAGGCGGGGCCAGGAGCTCGGACTCGACCCCCGCAACCTCAACTAGGTGAGTACAACTAGGTGAGTACACACACACACATTCTCATATATATATATATATATATATATATAATATATATATATATATATATATATATATATATATATATATATATATATATATATATATATATATATATATATATATAATATATATAATGTCGTGCCGAATAGGCAGAACTTGCGATCTTGGCTTAAATAGTAACGTTCATCTTGCCATATAGTACAAGCGAAAATTTGTGTATGCAATAATTTCGCCAAAATCATTCTGAACCTAACGAAAAAAATATATTTCACCGTGTTTGTTTAGTATTAAATTATTGTAAACAAATCTAAAATATATTTAGTTGGGTTAGGCTAAAATAAATTGTTCTTGTTATAATAAGGTTAGGTAAGTTTTCTAAGATTCTTTTGGAGCAAAATTATAAATTTTTACATTAATATTAATGAAAAAAAATATATCTTCAAACGTATAAGAGAAAATTTTAGAATGGACTTAATTTTAAATGAGTTCTTGCTAATTGACCAGTTTTACATATTCGGCACGACATTATATATATATATATATAATATATATATATATATATATATATATATATATATATATATATATATAAGTAGTGAAGAAAGCGGCTGGGGGCACCCTTCCGGAAAAAGGCATGCGGCTGGGCGCACCCTTCCGGTTTAGGGCCTTCCACTGGAGCATCCCTTCCGGTTTAGGCCTTCTACAGAGACATCCCTTCCGGTCTAGGACCAGCAGCTGGAGGGTCACCTTTTCACACCTAGGTGTTACTTCCGGTTTTGACCATGACCTCGCCCTCGAGACTACCTCACCCTTGACCCCCCAACCAATACCCCCACCCCCCACGACCCCCCGCCTTGCGACCCCGCCGTCGCGCCGCGCGCCGCCCGCGCGCCCGCCCGCGCGCCCCGCCCCGCCCGCGCGCCCGCGCCCTTCGCGACCCCCGCCCGCGCCTTCTGCTGCGCCTTCTGCAGCGTCGTCCGGATCGCCCCCGCGCCCCGATTTTTTTTCGATTTTTTTTGAATTTCATTTTCTTATGCTCTCCATCTCCTCGGATCAAATTTTTGAGGTTCCCCCTCTCACTTTCACCCCCCACCATCCCAATTTTTTTTCACTCGATAATACAAAGACTCTACTTCCTCGGATCAAGTTTTTGGATTCCCCCCTCTGGGGGTTTTGAATTTCTCCATCTCCTCGGATCCCCCTCCCACTTTCACCCCCCAACCCAAAAAATTTCTCGATAATACAAGTTTTTGGATTCCCCCCCTATAGTAGTGAAGTTTTCTACAGGGGGCACCCTTCCGGAAAAAGGCCTTCTACAGGGGGCACCCTTCCGGTTTAGGGCCTTCTACAGGGCGCACCCTTCCGGTTTAGGCCTTCCACTGAGCGCACCCTTCCGGTCTAGGACCAGCAGCTGGAGGGTCACCTTTTCACACCTAGGTGTTACTTCCGGTTTTGACCATGACCTCGCCCTCGAGACTACCTCACCCTTGACCCCCCAACCAATACCCCCACCCCCCACGACCCCCCGCCTCGCGACCCCACCATCGCGCCGCCCGCCCGCGCGCCCGCCCGCGCGCCCGCCCGCCGCCCCGCGCGCCCGCCAGCGCGCCCGCCCGCCCGTGCGCCCTTCGCGACCCCCGCCCGCGCCTTCTGCTGCGCCTTCTGCAGCGTCGTCCGGATCGCCCCCGCGCCTCGAATTTTTTTCCGATTTTTGTCGAATTTTTTTTGAATTTCATTTTCTTGTGCTCTCCATCTCCTCGGATCAAGTTTTTAAGGTTCCCCCTCTCACTTTCACCCCCATCCCAAAATTTCTCGATATTACAAGTTTTTGCATTCCCCCCTATGGGGGTTTTCGAAATTCTCCATCTCCTTGGATCAAATTTTTAAGGTTCCCCCTCCCACTTTCACCCCCCAACCCCAAAAATTTCTCGATGATACAAGTTTTGGATTCCCCCCTATGGGGGTTTTGAATTTCTTACGATCACCTTGGATCAAATTTTTGGATTACCCCTCCCACTTTCACCCCCCAACCCAAAAAATTTCTCGATAATACAAGTTTTTGGATTCTCCCCCTATGGGGTTTTTTCGAAATTCTCCATCTCCTCGGTTCCCCACCCCCACTTTGACCCCCCCCCCAATCCCAAATTTTTCCGAATTTTTTTTTTTCTCGATGATACAAAGACTACTTCCTTGGATCAAGTTTTTTGATTGCCCCTCCCACTTTCACCCCCACCCCAAATTTTCTCGATAATACCATGACTCCATCTCCTTAGATCAAGTTTTTTGGATCCTCCCTATGGGGTTTTCGAAATTCTCCATCTCCTTGGATCAAGGTTTTTTGGATTGTCCCTCCTTCCACCCCACCCCCGAATCCCAAAAATTTCTCAATATTACCAAGTTTTTGGATTCCCCCCTATGGGGGTTTCGAAATTCTCCAATTCCTTGGATCAAGGTTTTTTGGATTCCTCCCCTCTGGGGGTAAGCATTCAAATGAACTCCTCCTATGGGGCATGGTGCTCTCTCTTACTACAAGTCTAAACAAGTGTGACGTCAGTATTCCTCTCATTAATGTGTTTACTCGACGGTCAGTGACGTCACGCGATGACCCCCACACACACAAGCTGAATCATGTCGAACTTTCAGTTCATTCAAGTTAATAAGGGGATATAGTACCTACATCATAGGGAAAACATTTTCATCATCAGAAAGACACATTTTTTCGTTAATACCCACAATTTCTTTACAACACAAGTCTAGACATTTTTCATCTCAGGTCACTCCCCACGAAGTAACCTCCTCCCCACCCTCCCAAACCCTCACACTCCAACCAACACCTCACAATTTTCACTCATAACCCCCAATTTTTCTCGTTTTAACCCTTTTAGTTCATTAAAGTGGGACACATGCATCAGAAAGTCACCACATCGCTTACATCCACTTTCGTTAAATTCACTACTCACAATTTTACATATTACGAAGTTAAATACGCACTTTTTACTTTGAACATCTTCAAAACACTCATAAATCACCTCTGAATACTCCCAGAACACCTTCATAAGTACTCTTGCACATCATTTGAACACCTTCAAAAAAAACACCTTTGAATACTCACATAAACACCCTTGAACACCTTCAAAAACACCTTCAAAGCACTCTCATAATCATTTGAACACACTCAAAACACCTTTGAATAACCTCAAAACACCTTTGAACACCTTCAAAACACCCTTGAACACCTTCAAAACACCCTTGAACACCTTCAAAAACAACATTTGAACACACTCAAAACAACTTTGAACATTTCCAAAACACTATTTGAGTACTCCCAAATAAGATTTGACATCTCTAATTTATCTGCACTTACACATTTCATTAAATTACAACTCATCCCTCAGTCTCCAGACTAGGCATTTTCTCGTTTTTACCCTTTTAGTTCATTAAAGTTATTAAGGGGACACAATACATCAGAAAAAAAAGTCACAAAAACTAACTCAAACACTTTACTTTGAACACCCCCAAAAACACTCTCATAATCATTTGAATACTCACATAACACCCTTGAACACCTTCAAAAACAACATTTGAACACACTCAAAACACCTTTGAACACCTTTGAACATTTCCAAACATCACTGAAACACTTCCAAAAACACCATTTGAGTACTCCCAAATACACCACTGAATACTAAAACACCACTGAATACACTCAAAACACCACCAAAATCACCATGAAACACTTCCAAAAACACAATTTGAGTACTCCCAATTACACCACTGAATACTACTAAAACACCGCTGAATTCAATCAAAACACCCTTCAACACCTTCAAAACACCTTTGAACACCTTTGAACATTTCCAAAAACACTATTTGAGTACTCCCAATTACACCACTGTTTACTACTAAAACACCGCTGAATTCAATCAAAACACCCTTCAACACCTTCAAACACCCTTGAACACCTTCAAAACACTCTTGAACACCTTCAAAAACACCTTTGAACATTTCCAATCAACACTGAAACACTTCCAAAAAAAACACAATTTGAGTACTCCCAATTACACCACTGATTACTACTAAAACACCGCTGAATTCAATCAAAACACCCTTCAACACCTTCAAAACACCCTTGAACACCTTCAAAAACACCTTTGAACATTTCCAATCAACACTGAAACACTTCCAAAAAAAACACAATTTGAGTACTCCCAATTACACCACTGATTACTACTAAAACACCGCTGAATTCAATCAAAACACCCTTCAACACCTTCAAAACACCCTTGAACACCTTCAAAAACACCTTTGAACATTTCCAATCAACACTGAAACACTTCCAAAAACACCATTTGAGTACTCCCAATTACACCACTGAATACTACTAAAACACCGCTGAATTCAATCAAAACACCCTTCAACACATTCAAAACACCTTCAAAAAAAAACAACATTTGAACACACTCAAAACACCTTCAAAACACCTTTGAACACATCCAAAACACTCTCATAATCATTTGAACACACTCAAAACACCTTTGAATAACCTCAAAACACCTTTGAACACTTTCAAAAACACCCTTGAACACCCTTGATCACCTTCAAAAAAACAACATTTGAACACACTCAAAACACCTTTGAACACCTTTGAACATTTCCAAACAACACTGAAACACTTCCAAAAACACCATTTGAGTACTCCCAAATACACCACTGAATACTAAAACACCACTGAATACACTCAAAAACACCACCAAAATCACCATAAACTAAGATCAACACCCACATCCCACAACACCTACAACCCACAACACCCACAATTTTTTCTCGTTTTATCTAATTTCATCAGAAAGTCACAACACCCACACCTCCCATTTTTTTTCTCGTTTTAACCCTTTTAGTTCATTAAAGTTAATAAGGGGACACACTACATCAGAAAAAGTCACATCATCAACCCACTTATAACGTCTTTTCGGTATCTCTAGTTCGACAACAACACCCACATCCCACAACACCCACATCCCACATCCCACACACACAGACACACACACACACACCCTAACCTAACCTAACCTAACCTAACCTAACCTAACCTAACCTAACCTAACCTAACCTAACCTAGCCTAACCAAACCTAACCTAACCTAGCCGAACCTAACCTTACCTAACATAACCTAACCTAACCTTACCTAACATAACCTAACCTAACCTTACCACTTAACCCAACCTAACCTTACCGAACCTACCCTAACCTAACTTAACCTAACCTAACCTAACCTAACCTAACCTAACCTTACCTAACACAACCTAACCTAACCTTACCTAACCTAACCTAACCTAACCGAACCTAACCTAACCTAACCTTACCTAACCTAACCTAGCCGAACCTAACCTTACCTAACATAACCTAACCTAACCTTACCTAACCTAACCTATCCTAACCTTACCAAACTTATCCTAACCTAACCTAACCTTACCTAACATAACCTAACCTAACCTATCTTAGCCTATCCTAACCTATACTAACCTAACCTAAAATATATTGGAACACCCCCAAAATACATTAGAGTACTCCAGAATTACTTTGAACGACTCCATTTTGGATATTTCCAAATTAGTTTTGAAAACTTTATCGTAAAATCGAACATTATTTTCTTGTGGGTAAACACACTCAATGGTAGAAATATTTACTCGATTTCCGAATAGAAGCACTGTCCTCGCTCTGAGTGTCTCATTGTGGGTCACCCCCTCCCCCAACACATGGTGTAATGCGGTTCACACATAAGGTAGATTTAAGATAATCATCGCCTTACCGAACACCTGCGCCAACACAGGTCAGACAGACGCCATGAAATGCGGGTAACATCCAAGGTAGAAAATCATCTCTTTCCAGACCAACTGTCTATCCTAACCTAACCTAACCTAACCTAACTTATCCTAATCTAACCTATCCTAACCTAACCTAACCTAACCTTACCTAACTCCATTAAACACCTCGAATACTACCTAACTTAACCTAACCTAACCTACAGAACCTAACCTAACCTAACCTAAATCAAACACCTCTATCCTAACCTAACCTAACCTTACCTAACCTAACTCCATCAAATACCTCGAATACTACCTAACTTAACCTTAACCTAACCTTACCTAACCTACCGAACCTAACCTAACCTAACCTAACCTATCCTAACCTAACCTAACCTAACCTTACCTAACCTAACTTATCCTAATCTAACCTATCCTCACCTAACCTAACCTAACCTAACCTAACCTTACCTAACCTAACCTAACTCACTCACAAACACCTTTGAACATTTCCAAACAACACTGAAGCACTTCCAAAATATCATTTTGATTACTCTCAAATAAGATTTGACAGCTCTAATTTATCTACACTTACACATTTCATTAAATTACATCTCATCCCCCCAAACTCCTCCCTCATTCTCCAGACTTTACAACATTAGCACAAAAAAAAAAAAAAAAACTAACTCATACACTTATGACATGAGACATTACCATATCTAACACACTGACTAACTTTGAACCAACTCTGAACACCACTGATCTTCTTCAAAAAATGCTCTGCACATCATTTGAACACCTTCAAAAAACACCATCAAACACCTCCGAATACTCCCAAAAAAAAACACTACTGATTACTACCAAATCACCACTGAATACTACCAATCACCGTCAAAATCACCAGAAACTAAGTTTAACATCACCATCTAACATCCTTTTTATAGAAATCCCCTCAAATCACTATAACCAAAAACTCCCTCCCCATTTGGCGCATAAAAAAAAAAAGCATGAACACAAACCTAATACGCAAACACTTAGTACATGATCACCATCAACTGAAAACATATCTTGTACACACATAATATAAGACAATCACCAACTACAATCACCCATATTCACTTACCTCAAAATCACTAATATCACAGAAAACAATCATTTTTATAAACATTTCACACACACAAAAAAAAAAAAAAAATCATATTTGACAATATCTAAGCGCACTCACCGCACTACCACCAACACACGATGTCTCACCTCACAGGACCGACGAGCTCACCTCCAGTGACGTCACACTCCCATTGTGTTACTTGGTGGTTGGTAACAATCACACCTAACCCCCTGTTTCAACCTGTTGTACCCTACATTATCTAAGAACACTATATCCAAGACGATTACCAGATTTTATGATCCCCAACACCAAGATCACAGAAAACACACATTTTTATAATTATTCACACAAAAATCACGATCACCAATTCCATATCATGTTTACCGTCATCTATCAACACTAATCACCAAGATCACCAAAAAATCTAAGATCATGCATCTCAAAACTACTATGATCACTGAAAACACTTATTTTAAACATTTGCACAAAAATAAGACATACACAAAAATACCACAACACTTCCACCAACATCTATAACATAACATGAGCACTATAACATATCACTATCACAAAAAAATAATACACAGACACCCACATATTATACATTTCAATTGCAAATTTAAGACATGAGACATACACACCAAATCTAAGACATTCACCTCCAACTAAGACATACACATCACCCCTAAAACTTCCTTCCTTATTCATTCCGGATATCTCCTAGAGCTGTTTTAACCCCAACGGATCCACCACGACGTAGGAGCCAGAGTGTAGTAGGTGGTGTTGGAGTGGTGATGGTTCCTCTGGCTCCCACGTCGTGATGGGCCCGTCGGGGTTAAAACAGCTCAAGGAGATATCCGGAATGAATAAGGAAGGAAGTTTTAGGGGTGATGTGTATGTCTTAGTTGGAGGTGAATGTCTTAGATTTGGTGTGTATGTCTCATGTCTTAAATTTGCAATTGAAATGTATAATATGTGGGTGTCTGTGTATTATTTTTTTTGTGATAGTGATATGTTATAGTGCTCATGTTATGTTATAGATGTTGGTGGAAGTGTTGTGGTATTTTTGTGTATGTCTTATTTTTGTGCAAATGTTTAAAATAAGTGTTTTCAGTGATCATAGTAGTTTTGAGATGCATAATCTTAGATTTTTTGGTGATCTTGGTGATTAGTGTTGATAGATGACGGTAAACATGATATGGAATTGGTGATCGTGATTTTTGTGTGAATAATTATAAAAATGTGTGTTTTCTGTGATCTTGGTGTTGGGGATCATAAAATCTGGTAATCGTCTTGGATATAGTGTTCTTAGATAATGTAGGGTACAACAGGTTGAAACAGGGGGTTAGGTGTGATTGTTACCAACCACCAAGTAACACAATGGGAGTGTGACGTCACTGGAGGTGAGCTCGTCGGTCCTGTGAGGTGAGACATCGTGTGTTGGTGGTAGTGCGGTGAGTGCGCTTAGATATTGTCAAATATGATTTTTTTTTTTTTTTTGTGTGTGTGAAATGTTTATAAAAATGATTGTTTTCTGTGATATTAGTGATTTTGAGGTAAGTGAATATGGGTGATTGTAGTTGGTGATTGTCTTATATTATGTGTGTACAAGATATGTTTTCAGTTGATGGTGATCATGTACTAAGTGTTTGCGTATTAGGTTTGTGTTCATGCTTTTTTTTTTTATGCGCCAAATGGGGAGGGAGTTCTTGGTTATAGTGATTTGAGGGGATTTCTATAAAAAGGATGTTAGATGGTGATGTTAAACTTAGTTTCTGGTGATTTTGACGGTGATTGGTAGTATTCAGTGGTGATTTGGTAGTAATCAGTAGTGTTTTTTTTTTGGGAGTATTCGGAGGTGTTTGATGGTGTTTTTTGAAGGTGTTCAAATGATGTGCAGAGCATTTTTTGAAGAAGATCAGTGGTGTTCAGAGTTGGTTCAAAGTTAGTCAGTGTGTTAGATATGGTAATGTCTCATGTCATAAGTGTATGAGTTAGTTTTTTTTTTTTTTTTTTGTGCTAATGTTGTAAAGTCTGGAGAATGAGGGAGGAGTTTGGGGGGATGAGATGTAATTTAATGAAATGTGTAAGTGTAGATAAATTAGAGCTGTCAAATCTTATTTGAGAGTAATCAAAATGATATTTTGGAAGTGCTTCAGTGTTGTTTGGAAATGTTCAAAGGTGTTTGTGAGTGAGTTAGGTTAGGTTAGGTAAGGTTAGGTTAGGTTAGGTTAGGTTAGGTGAGGATAGGTTAGATTAGGATAAGTTAGGTTAGGTAAGGTTAGGTTAGGTTAGGTTAGGTTAGGTTAGGTTAGGTTAGGTTAGGTTAGGTTAGGTTAGGTTAGGTTAGGTAAGGTTAGGTTAGGTTAGGTTAGGATAGGTTAGGTTAGGTTAGGTTAGGTTCGGTAGGTTAGATTAGGATAAGTTAGGTTAGGTTAGGTTAGGTTAGGATAGACAGTTGGTCTGGAAAGAGATGATTTTCTACCTTGGATGTTACCCGCATTTCATGGCGTCTGTCTGACCTGTGTTGGCGCAGGTGTTCGGTAAGGCGATGATTATCTTAAATCTACCTTATGTGTGAACCGCATTACACCATGTGTTGGGGGAGGGGGGTGACCCACAATGAGACACTCAGAGCGAGGACAGTGCTTCTATTCGGAAATCGAGTAAATATTTCTACCATTGAGTGTGTTTACCCACAAGAAAATAATGTTCGATTTTACGATAAAGTTTTCAAAACTAATTTGGAAATATCCAAAATGGAGTCGTTCAAAGTAATTCTGGAGTACTCTAATGTATTTTGGGGGTGTTCCAATATATTTTAGGTTAGGTTAGGATAGGTTAGGATAGGTTAAGATAGGTTAGGTTAGGTTATGTTAGGTAAGGTTAGGTTAGGTTAGGTTAGGATAAGTTTGGTAAGGTTAGGATAGGTTAGGTTAGGTAAGGTTAGGTTAGGTTATGTTAGGTAAGGTTAGGTTCGGCTAGGTTAGGTTAGGTAAGGTTAGGTTAGGTTAGGTTCGGTTAGGTTAGGTTAGGTTAGGTAAGGTTAGGTTAGGTTGTGTTAGGTAAGGTTAGGTTAGGTTAGGTTAGGTTAGGTTAAGTTAGGTTAGGGTAGGTTCGGTAAGGTTAGGTTGGGTTAAGTGGTAAGGTTAGGTTAGGTTATGTTAGGTAAGGTTAGGTTAGGTTATGTTAGGTAAGGTTAGGTTCGGCTAGGTTAGGTTAGGTTTGGTTAGGCTAGGTTAGGTTAGGTTAGGTTAGGTTAGGTTCGGTTAGGTTAGGTTAGGTTAGGTTAGGTTAGGTTAGGGTGTGTGTGTGTGTGTCTGTGTGTGTGGGATGTGGGATGTGGGTGTTGTGGGATGTGGGTGTTGTTGTCGAACTAGAGATACCGAAAAGACGTTATAAGTGGGTTGATGATGTGACTTTTTCTGATGTAGTGTGTCCCCTTATTAACTTTAATGAACTAAAAGGGTTAAAACGAGAAAAAAAATGGGAGGTGTGGGTGTTGTGACTTTCTGATGAAATTAGATAAAACGAGAAAAAATTGTGGGTGTTGTGGGTTGTAGGTGTTGTGGGATGTGGGTGTTGATCTTAGTTTATGGTGATTTTGGTGGTGTTTTTGAGTGTATTCAGTGGTGTTTTAGTATTCAGTGGTGTATTTGGGAGTACTCAAATGGTGTTTTTGGAAGTGTTTCAGTGTTGTTTGGAAATGTTCAAAGGTGTTCAAAGGTGTTTTGAGTGTGTTCAAATGTTGTTTTTTTGAAGGTGATCAAGGGTGTTCAAGGGTGTTTTTGAAAGTGTTCAAAGGTGTTTTGAGGTTATTCAAAGGTGTTTTGAGTGTGTTCAAATGATTATGAGAGTGTTTTGGATGTGTTCAAAGGTGTTTTGAAGGTGTTTTGAGTGTGTTCAAATGTTGTTTTTTTTTGAAGGTGTTTTGAATGTGTTGAAGGGTGTTTTGATTGAATTCAGCGGTGTTTTAGTAGTATTCAGTGGTGTAATTGGGAGTACTCAAATGGTGTTTTTGGAAGTGTTTCAGTGTTGATTGGAAATGTTCAAAGGTGTTTTTGAAGGTGTTCAAGGGTGTTTTGAAGGTGTTGAAGGGTGTTTTGATTGAATTCAGCGGTGTTTTAGTAGTAATCAGTGGTGTAATTGGGAGTACTCAAATTGTGTTTTTTTTGGAAGTGTTTCAGTGTTGATTGGAAATGTTCAAAGGTGTTTTTGAAGGTGTTCAAGGGTGTTTTGAAGGTGTTGAAGGGTGTTTTGATTGAATTCAGCGGTGTTTTAGTAGTAATCAGTGGTGTAATTGGGAGTACTCAAATTGTGTTTTTTTTGGAAGTGTTTCAGTGTTG
>NW_027200995.1:0-14915 GCF_038502225.1 Cherax quadricarinatus
TAAAAATACCATTCTCCTATCCCTGTCTTGGAGGCTTATATTAGAGAAAACAGAGTGTACCACAGGGCTAACTGTGATATACACTCGTACTGCACCATAAACCTAATACAAAAAAGTTGTTTTCTCTCTATAGATTATCACACATAGCAGCATATGTGTAGAGTACCTAGGATAACCCAAAAAATGTCAATGTGGCTTATTTTTAGAACCTGGCTTGGGTTAGTCATATATGATTTTTGGTAAATATTCGATTCCCAGCCAGAGTAGAAACATTGTGTTTCTTTACACCTGTTGTCTATGTTTACCCATCAGTAAATGAGTACCTGGGCATTAGTCGACTAATGTGGGTGTTGTCCAGGGACACTGACCTAATTTTCTTGAAATACTCTGCATAACAAGTGGCTTTCTATACAGTAGTATGTCACTGATGTCAGCTAGGCCTGTATACCATGTACATATACGTGTAGTAAATAAAGATATTATTATTATTATTATTATTATTATTATTATATTATTTTCTCAGTTGTTTGTTGGGTTATCTTATTCAAACTTGGGCAATGTATGATGGCAAGATACTTCTTCACATACTCCAAAAATGAAAGAAATCAGACCATAAATAGCGGAGTTCATTTCTCAGCCATTAGCGGCCGCTTAGCGGTATATTTTTGTATGGTTGTTATGGTTATATTCTCATTTTTTCGGTCTCATTTGATAGAATGAAAGATATATTACAGAAATAGATATGATTTTGATTGCTTTCATGACGAAAAGTACCTTGAAATTGTGCTCACATTAGCGAAAATGTTCTATTCATTAGCGAATCTCAAGAGTAAACAAATGACGTCACCGTCCAATACCTGTCCGCCTGCCAGTCTAAATTCCAGTACAGAGTCAAGATTGGCTTGACATTATTTATACAATTATTACAATAATGCAGTAGTCTGTATAACAGTAAATCTTCTATTTTTTAGTGAATAAAAATTCCAAATGAAAAGCAAGAGTAACATAAGAGGGGCCAGTAGCCATGACTAATGAACAGAGAAAATGTTATTTTAGTGCCAGGAATGTCTGCACTGTTTATTCTGGATCCTATTTTGAAATTGGAATCTGTTGAAATTTGTGTGAAATCGGCCAAATTGCCAATTTCTGACCACTTTATTGGGTAGTTGAAATAAGTAAATGGGCGGTTTCTTGTACTCAGTTGACAGACTAGAAGTAAATAAGTTTATTCAGGTATACACAAATACAGTTACATAGATTATCATATATAGCAGTGTATGTATAAAGAACCTAGGATAACCCAGAAAAGCCAAAGTGACTTATTTCCAGTACCTGGATTGGGCTTGCCATATATGATTTTTGGTAAATATTTTTTTCTCGGTTGTTTGTTGGGCTATCTCATTGAAACTTGGGCAATGTATGATGGAAAGATGCTTCTTAATGTACAACAAAAATAAAAAAGACGGACGATAAATAAGGGAGTTAACTTCTCAGCCATTAGCCGCCTCTTTGCAGTATATTTTCGTATGGTTTTTATGGTTGTATTCTCATTTTTTTGGACTCATTTGATAGAATGGAAGATATATTACAGAAATAGACATGATTTTGATTGCTTTCACAATGAAAAGTACCTTCAAATTGAGTTCAAAGTAGCGGAAATGTTCAATTTTTGCCGATGTTCAATGAACTGTGTAAGTCAAGTTGGTTAATTTTATTAAGTGTATTCTAACCTAACCACTCTGTAATTCGGCAAATTCAGTAATCCGGCACACTACAGGTCCCAATGATGCCGGATTTGTGATGGAGGACCTGTATCTGTACCATATGATGTCCTGTACTGTACGGTACCCTGTACCATATAGTACCCTGTGCCATATGGTACCCTGTGCCATATGGTACCCTGTGCCATATGGTACCCTATACCATATGGTACCCTGCACCATATGTTATCCTGTACTGCATGGTACCCTATACCATATAGTACAATGTACCATATGGTACCCTCTAACATATGATACCATGTACCATATGGTCAATAGGTGTTGGTGGCAGGAGACACCAGCCAAGACTGAGTGAGTGGCGGCACAAGCTAGCTATTGACTCCGCAGTTTCCAAGACAAAGGGCTTTGTCATCCACCTCAAGGAACATGTCGAGTTCCTGTACATTTGTAAATATATAATAGAACATTACTAATATACAACATTTTTGCATATTTTTGTTGTAAACAATTATTGTAAACAAAATAATGATGAAAATATTAGTGTTTTTATTGTGTTGAATACAACAGTACCATATGGTACAATGAACCATATAGTATCATTGTACTGTATGGTACAATGTACCATATAGTACCATTGCACCATATGATACCATATAGTACCATTGCACCATATGGTACCATAAGGTACCATTGCACCATATGGTACCATTGTACCAAATGGTGCCATTGTACCATATTCTACCATATGGTACCATTGTATCATGTGCCACTGTACCATATGGTACCATTGTACCATATGTACAATTGTACTATATGGTACCATTGCACCCTATGGCACCATTGTACCATATGGTACCATTGTATTCAACACAATAACCGCACTAATATTTTCATCATTTTGTTTACAATAAACTTGCAAACAAGTTTTGTAAGCAATATAATGATAAACAAATTAGTGCAGTTATTGTGTTGAATACAATGAGTGTACACTTATACAATATACATTATATTGGTCTCACAGGCCACAAATGTTACTAGAACAATAAAAAAATTAGAATAGAAAATAAAAAAATATAAAAAACGCAAAATAAAAAAAAATGTGATTTTGCGGAAGTCACTGATGTTGCCGTCATCCAGTCCTTTTGGGTCAACTTCCCGCCGCTGTATCTCGGTAAGTACTGATCAGAAATTTTTTTTTTTTTTATTACCTTCACAAAAATATTATCTTTAATACTGTAAGAAAAAATAATTTTTTTTTTCAAAATTTCTTGGACACTGGGGCACCCCTTCCGATTTTGGCAATGGACCCTGAAAGGGTTAAAAAAAAAAAACTTTTTTTCTGGATAAACCTTTCATTCTGTGCAATCAATAATTCATTTCAACAGTCTAAAAGTTATTAGTAGTTAGATACTGTATTTTGTTACATACTGTAAAAGACTGCATACATTTACTGAAAATGCTCAGTTTTGAATGACTCATATGGGTTTAGCCCTCTTTGTGAATGTAATAATATTGATAAAGCTCATCCCAGGTGAAATGCTTACAATAAAGACCCAACTGTGTGATGCCTCACTTCACACAAGTTTCCAGTTTCCATGTATTTGTTGCCAAACCTTATTCTGAAAACATTTCCCCAGTGGTCAGATCCAGAGCTTACTAAACAAGTTAACAATGGTATAACTGCACTGTTGCTATCTAAAGGCTGACTCCACACTCATGATTATTTATTACAGAAGATTTCATTACAAGTTTGAAAGATAAGATTCTACTAATACTCATTATTTATACTGATATCCAACAGGTTTATGAAAGCACAGCAGACAGGAGTGAGTTGAGGCAATTTGTTTTTATGACTTAACATGTTGTTGAAGTGTGAACAAGTTAATATTTATGAAGGGATTCAGGGAAACTGGTTAGCCAGACTTGAGTCCTGGAGGTGGGAAGTACAGTGCCTGCACACTGAAGGAGGGGTGGGGATATTTGTAGTTTCAAGGGGCATCTGAACTATAGTATCAGAGTGCCTCTGGCAAAGACAGTGATGGAGTGAATGATGGTGAAAGTGTTTCTTTATCTGGATCACCCTACCTTGGTGGGAGAGGGCCAGTGTTAAAAAAAATGCATATACACTCTGTGGGGAAGTTGAGAAAAATTCTTCCTCCATAAGCCATGAGTCATAAGAGATGATTAAAATGCCAAGAACAAGGACCTAGTGACCCCTTCTTGTGAATGAATTACTGAATGCAAAAGAAGAAACCTTTACAGTTCTACTTTTCTGAGTCACCCTGCTTCAGTGGGAGATAGCTGGTGTATTAAAAAAAATATATACACTTATACACTTAATGCTAAATATTTTTCAAGAGCAGGTATAGTCTAATGTTAAAATGAAAAACAATACAAAAAGCAAAGATACATTTTTGAAAATTGAAAATACATGTTTAAAGAATTTCAACATTATAGAATATAACTTACAATTCATAACATGATTTATTTTAAAGACTTACATATAAACTTTTTAATATCTAACCTTTTCATTCCATTTTAAAGACACATTATAGATGATATATTACATTAATTACACTAGCTAAATTATGATGCACCACACTGAATCTTCATCTTTTTTTTTTTGTTTTTGTATTTCTTGATGAAATAAAATGCCAGTGTTTGATCTCTCCCTCCGTGTTTCATAATACAGTAGATCACTGGTATCCAATGATTGTTTATTCAGCAATTAACATTATACAGTGGTCTTTTTCATAAAAAGCATTGGTGCAGAGAATGTGGAAAAAGAATGTTGAAACAATAAAAAACATACAAAATAATGTGGCACAATCTTTCCCAGTGGAGCCAGAAAATCAATGACCTGATAAATTAGACATATGTGCAACACTTGAGTATCTTTACTGTGGAAACATTTTGCTGGTGTATTAAAAAAAAACATATACACATATACAGTATAAATACATAATGCTAAATATTTTTCAAGAGCAAGTATAGTCTAATGTTGCACACACACACACACACACACACAATACACAAATAACCCGCACATAGAAGAGAGGAGCTTACGACGATGTTTCGGTCTGACTTGGACCATTTACAAAGTCATACTAATGAAAAGGAGAGCAGGATGGGTATATATAGGCAGGAGGTGGTGGTAGTAGTAGTAGTAGTGGAGGTGGAAGGAAGTAGTAGTGGGGAGGTGGTAAGAGTAGGAGGGGGCAGTCAAATACTAAGAAAGAGGAGCACTGCAAGGGAGCTGGTGCCCACAGAGGGTAAGAGCAAGAACACCGAGGGGGGAAAACAAATAAATAAATAAAAGGAACAAATACACAGGGCAGAAGAGAGACAACCCAAAGGAGAAAAAAGAAAGAGGATTTTGTTAGAGAGAAGGCCAATGAAGGGTTTCATCATCTCCCTATACCTACTGATGTCTTTCTTGATCTTATCTGCCTCTGTGTGAACTCTAATTCCTTTTCCTTCCAAGGTAAATATTATTCTCAAACCTTCGGTGTGGCTATGGGCTCTCCTCTCTCTCCTGTCCCTGCTAATCTTTACATGGAATACTTCGAGACTGTTCTTCTTCCTACTATCGATGTGCGCCCTTCACTCTGGCTCCGCTATGTTGATAACATCTTTGCTCTGTGGCCTCATGACTCTTGTCTCTTCCAACCATTTCTTGATGCTCTTAATAATCTTGCCCCTTCCATTAAATTTAAAGCTGAATGGGAATCTAACTTCTTGCTTCCTTTTCTTGATGTTCATATCCACCACTCAGATACAGGTTCTGCCTTTTCCATTTACCGCAAGCCTATGCACAGTGGCACGTACATTCATTACTTTTCTTATCATGCTTCCTCTGTCAAGAAAAGTGTTCTTATCTCCCTCTTTCTCCGTGCTCTCCGCATATGTGATCCTCAGTTCCTTCAATCTGAGATTTCCACTCTTCATAATTCATTTTCCCATTTTGGCTACCCTTCCCATTTCACTGACTCTGCCTTCTCACATGCTAAACGTAGTTTAGCACGCTCCCATCTTGTTCCTCATCCTCATATCTGACATAGACAAGGATGTCAGCCACAGCACCGTGTCTTCCTTTGCAGATGACACCCGAATCTGCATGACAGTGTCTTCCATTGCAGACACTGCAAGGCTCCAGGCGGACATCAACCAAATCTTTCAATGGGCTGCAGAAAGCAATATGAAGTTCAACGATGAGAAATTTCAATTACTCAGATATGGTAAACACGAGGAAATTAAATCTTCATCAGAGTACAAAACAAATTCTGGCCACAAAATAGAGCGAAACACCAACGTCAAAGACCTGGGAGTGATCATGTCGGAGGATCTCACCTTCAAGGACCATAACATTGTATCAATCGCATCTGCTAGAAAAATGACAGGGTGGATAATGAGAACCTTCAAAACTAGGGATGCCAAGCCCATGATGACACTCTTCAGGTCACTTGTTCTATCTAGGCTGGAATATTGCTGCACGCTAACAGCACCTTTCAAGGCAGGTGAAATTGCTGACCTAGAAAATGTACAGAGAACCTTCACGGCACACATAACGGAGATAAAACACCTCAATTACCGGGAGCGCTTGAGGTTCCTGAACCTGTATTCCCTGGAACGCAGGCGGGAGAGATACATGATTATATACACCTGGAAAATCCTAGAGGGACTAGTACCGAACTTGTGCATGAAAATCACTCACTACGAAAGCAAAAGACTTGGCAGACGATGCAACATCCCCCCAATGAAAAGCAGGGGTGTCACTAACACGTTAAGAGACCATACAATAAGTGTCAGGGGCCCGAGACTGTTCAACTGCCTCCCAGAATACATAAGAGGGATTATCAACAGACCCCTGGCAGTCTTCAAGCTGGCACTGGACAAGCACCTAAAGTCGGTACCTGACCAGCCGGGCTGTGGCTCGTATGTTGGTTTGCGTGCAGCCAGCAGTAACAGCCTGGTTGATCAGGCTCTGATCCACCAGGAGGCCTGGTCACAGACCGGGCCGCGGGGGCGTTGACCCCCGGAACTCTCTCCAGGTAAGCTCCAGGTAAACTTCTGGGAACTCTTCTGTCCTCTACCTTCCCTACATTTACAGTCTTTCTAATCTCAACAACTCTCTCCGTTCCTTAGACATCAAACCTACTTTCCGCCAGACTAATACTCTTCACACTAATCTCGTTCGTACCTCTCCTTCCTCTACAGTTGCTCCTGGTGTCTACTCTATTTCTTGTTCCTCCTGTCCTCTCCAATACTTTGGAGAAACTGGTCGATCTCCTTCTGACAGACTTAGGGAGCACAAAATAGTGTTAGGCTTGCCGACACTAACAATGCTCTTTTCTGTCACGTCAGAGATCACAGCCATCCTATTGACTGGTCTTCTGCTAAAACTGTCTTCCCTATTTCCAACTTTAACAGTCGCCATCTGGTTGAATCCTCCCTAATACACAATTTTCCTTGTATGAATCTTAGTCCTGGCTTTGTCTCTGTAGATGCCTTCCTCTCCCACTACATTGTAAAATGCTCCAAACTTCAGAACACTCGTGACCTAAACTGACTCCTCCTTTTTCTGCTTCTCCCTCTTCCCCTTTTCCTCTATCCTTTTTCTCCTTTGGGTTGTCTTTCTTCTGCCCTGTGTATTTGTTCCTTTTATTTATTTATTTGTTTTCCCTTCCCTTGGTGTTCTTGCTCTTACCCTCTGTGGGTGCCTAGCTCCCTTGTAGTGCTCCTCTTTCTTAGTATTTGACTGGCCCTTCCTACTCTTACCACCTCCCCACTACTACTTCCTTCCACCTCCATTACTACCACTACTACTACTACTACCACCTCTTGCCTATATATACACATCCTGCTCTCCTTTTCGTTAGTGTGACTTTGTCCAAGTTGGACCGAAATGTGGTCATTAGCTCCTCTCTTCTATGTGCGGGTTATTTGTGTATTGTTCCAGCCACGGTATTGTGCCTTTTTGTTATTTATAGCCTAATGTTAAAATGAGAAAAATATGAAAAGCAAAGATACATTTTGGAAAACTAAAAATACATGTTTAACCGATAAACAGTCCAAACGTATATATACATTACCTGCCGTACTGCCCCAAATTTTTTGAGAAAAAAAAATTGTTTGTTTATAATAGGAAAAAAGAGCATATGGTACCCATGCATCCCCAATTATTTTAATATGGCACACAGTGAGTGCGCACATCCATTCTCTCATGTATAGGCAACTCAGGCTTATGATAAATGTATGACCAATAAAATGTATATGTTTGGGGCACTAACGGTAAAAACATATATATACATTTGGACCGTTTACGGGTTAAAGAATTTCAACATTATAGAATATAACTTACAATTCATAACATGATTTATTTTAAAGACTTACATATAAACTTTTTAATATCTAACCTTTTCATTCCATTTTAAAGACACATTATAGATGATATATTACATTAATTACACTAGCTAAATTATGATGCACCACACTGAATCTTCATCTTTTTTTTTTTGTTTTTGTATTTCTTGATGAAATAAAATGCCAGTGTTTGATCTCTCCCTCCGTGTTTCATAATACAGTAGATCACTGGTATCCAATGATTGTTTATTCAGCAATTAACATTATACAGTGGTCTTTTTCATAAAAAGCATTGGTGCAGAGAATGTGGAAAAAGAATGTTGAAACAATAAAAAACATACAAAATAATGTGGCACAATCTTTCCCAGTGGAGCCAGAAAATCAATGACCTGATAAATTAGACATATGTGCAACACTTGGGTATCTTTACTGTGGAAACATTTTGACACAGAAGAATGGTGAAGATTGGAAGGCATTTGAGGTAATTAGTACCTCAGCCTGAAGTTGATGTAATTAGTTCATCAACCATTCAGATAAATTATCAATGTATTTAGAAGGAGATAAACCTCCATCCCTTAAAGAGCCGACCACAGTATCACAGCATGCACCTAATTACAATTGTCATCTCAGTGACTTACTTCCTAAGTTGACAGAGGTCATTGTGGATGTCTTAGAACACAATAAAGATGGCACTCACAATGTTGCAGTGACTGTACCTCAGACAATAGCAAGTGTAAATCTGTCACCAGGAAATTTATTAGCAGGGAATTTTGATGTGTGAGTACTGGAGGAAGGAAAATGGAGAATATTAATTTCTTCAGGTATTGGTAGCTAATGTACCATATTTCATGGCTTATGGGATGCTCTGATGCATTAGACGCATCCCAATTCAGAAGGTAATAATCAGAAAAAAAGTTAAAGAGTGCCTAATACCAAGTAATATTTACTCCACTGAAACTTATGGTAATTTTATATGCAGAAATAAGGTTAGGTTTGATTTATGGGTCGGTCAAAACATACAATAAGCCTTGTGCTCACCTGAACACCCCGATGATCTCTCAATTTGAACTGGTGAAAGTCGCTGATGGCTGAGTTGATGCTGTTTGTGCAACTCTATATGGTGAGGGTCCCAGAGTGCATACTGATGTGTGTCTGTCAGTGACTATCGGTATAAACAAAAATGGCTGCTTTAGCTGTTGTTGGGCCACCGTATTTGCTTGGCAATATTTGACACTATAAGTACCATAACATATGGTAAATATGATTACCAGCACCTAGTAATAAAGTGAAAATACCCAGCATGTGCTAATGATAGCGTAGTATACAGTAGCATTATTTTAAAGTGCCTGCCATAAATGACTCTGCTCGGTGACTTTGGCAGTTTAAGAAAAAAGGAAGAAAGGTGTTACTTAAGGAGGAATTTTGTTTTCTATCAATATCCCAGTACAGTATCTGTATTTCATAAATAGCTCATCTCAAAACATTATTAATTTACTGTAATTTTGAAACACTGCACTTGTTTTAGTTTCAATGGCTTGGCATCGGACGTAACTAGGAGAGCTACAGCCAACCCCACACCCCAAACTTATAGCTCCTATCACTGACCTTCAGTTTATATGACGCAGGGGGGTTTTTGGAGACATTTTATGGAAAAAATGGCATCTAATAAGCCGCGAAATACAGTAATAAACAAAATTACGTATTTAATTTTATTCACGTAGAAATTACATTCTCAGATCAATGTGATATAAAGTCTTTAAAAATAGTAATATGCATTTTTTATTAAAAAGTATTATGTATTGGCTGTAAGACTGTGTGTAATGAATGGGATAATAAAAAAAATGGAGCTTACTGTCTTAATACACAAATAACACACAATGAAAAGCAAGGGTGCCACAAGTATGCTAAAAGACGACACAATAAGTGTCAGGGGCTGTTCAACTGCCTCCTCAGCATACATAAGGGGGATTACAAACAGATCCCTGGCTGTTTTCAAGAAGGTGCTGGGCAGGCACCTACAGTGAGTGCCTGACCAGCCAGGCTGTGATTCCTACATCGGTTTACATGCAGCCAACAGTGACAGCCTGGTTGATCAGGTTCTGATGCACCACGAGGCCTGGTCACAGACTGGGCCATGGGGGTGTTCATCCCCAAAACCCTCTCTAGGTATACTCCAGGTATCTTGAAAATACTGATGAACTAATCAGTCTTAAAAAGATTGATGGACTGATTACATCGACTCCAGGCTGAGGGACTGATTACCTCAAACTCCTTCTGATTTTCACCATTCTTCTTTGTATTGGACTGATGAAGCCACTGTGTGATGAAACATTTCAACAATAAAGATACCCAAGTGTTACACATGTGTCTAATTTATCAACTTGTGGGTTCTCTGAACCATTTACCAACAATCAATGATCTACTGTAGTTTGATCGCAGGGTGACAAAACTGAGTTGTGCGAGAGCTAGGTATGTGTAATACTATAGTAAATTGCACCTGAGCTGTCTTCTCTAGCATTCCTGCATCACTTAAGATTCAAAGTCAACAGTGTTATTACAATACTACATACAATAGTTAAATAAATAGGATATTAACCAGTGTGAGATTCACAAGCCCATTAGTCTATGGGATACTTTGGGTGGAAGATGAAAATGTTACCACTTTCAATGATACAGTAGGGCCCCACTTTACGGTGTTTCGCTTTACGGCATTCCACTAATACAGATATTTCAAATTATGACCAAAACTCGGTTTACGGCTCCCCCCCACCTGACTTTCTAATATGGTCACCACGTCCCACCCGGTTTGTTTACATTCTCCGTGAGCTCCATGAGCATCACGTCTCTGCATCATGGTTGGAAACCTTCCAAAATTTCAAGTGTTTTAAAGTTATTTCATGTTTTATATGTACTCTGATAATTATACTTATGTGTACCTGTACCTAAACAAACTTACACACTGTGCTGGCATGCAGGTACACATTAAAATCACTAAGAGTGTCTTATTAGTCTTGAGGATGCCATATTTATAATGATAATAATAATTATAACATGCAATATTATTATTATTATACATAATAAAAAAGTGCTAAACCTACAAGGGTTATACAGCATATAATATGTAATAATAATCACTCTGAGGCACATTAAATGTCATACATTACTTTAATATACACATTTTCAATAATCCATCTATGATATTATATAATAAACATGCTATGCAACATAAACATGATAAATACACCCCACAGTAGAATAAATTAACATAAATATGAGATGTTTTTCTAGTCGTCGGTGTCAAAAAGAATAACGTTTTCTCTAGTTCCACACTAAGGAAAATGTGTACACAATAATACAGTGGACCCCCGCTTAACGATCACCTCCAAATGCGACCAATTATGTAAGTGTATTTATGTAAGTGCGTTTGTACGTGTATGTTTGGGGGTCTGAAATGGACTAATCTACTTCACAATATTCCTTATGGGAAAAAATTCGGTCAGTACTGGCACCTGAACATACTACTGGAATGAAAAAAGTTCGTTAACCGGGGGTCCACTGTATTACTGGGGGTATAGAGAGAGAGAAAGCATGTATTGTGTTGGAAGCTAAACAATACTGTATTTATTATTATTATTATTATTATTATTATTAGAGAGAGAGAGAGAAAGTTTGCATTGTGTTGGAAGCTAAACAATATCATAATTATTATTATTATTATTTTATATTATTATTATTATTATTATTATTATTATAATACAAACACTTTACATTGTATGCAATGCAAAGTGTTTGTATTATGGTATAATAAAAATGTGTGTCTATTTACATCCTCCATGTCTCTGTCCTCTCTCTCACTTACTCATTCTCTCTCTTGTTTATTCGTTTTATCTCGTTTATTCACCTCTCACCCTACATTAAGACTACAAATATTTTAAGGTAAGTAACGAGTGAACTGTATATGCATTTTATCGCTCTGGGTCACTTTAAATGT
The DNA here is from genome assembly GCF_038502225.1 of Cherax quadricarinatus. NCBI lineage: Eukaryota > Metazoa > Arthropoda > Malacostraca > Decapoda > Parastacidae > Cherax > Cherax quadricarinatus. The sequence goes on from NW_027200995.1 coordinate 12,076, forward strand.
TAGTGGATAGGGTGGGGTGGCCTGGCTGGCTACCATACCTACGACACCTGATTTCTTACTATAAATACCACTCATCCCACCTACATTAAGACTACAAATATTTTAAGGTAAGTAATGAGTATACTCTATGTGTATTTTACTTTTTTATTATTTTTTAATGCCTAGTTCTATTGCTAACTTAATATATGTTAATGAAAACTTGTTATCTAGCATTTATATGCATGTATAAGTGGAAAAAAGGGTGTTCCAGTTTACGGCGATTTCCTCTTCACAGCAGTAACCTGGAACCTAACCTGCCATATAAGTGTGGCCCTACTGTATATTGTTTAATTATGATTATTAGAAGCATGTTATAAAAGCATAAGCTCCAATGTATCCTAAATCCACCATTCCAAATACAGGAAAACTGAACATTATTTAGCTAACACTACCCAATACATATAAAAAAAAATATTCAAAATACAGTAATACATTTAAAAACTAATCTACAAGTTATATTGTAATATAGAGAGCATAATCAAATGTCTGTATGTATACACAAAACAGATAAACTATTTGGATTTTATGAGAGCTGCAACATATAAATTAATTATTTAGAACCTAAGATGACAACTTCCTCAATTTCATTTATAAAATGTTGCACGAGCCCAATGTCTTATTATTATCAAGAATATCACAGTGTTCACCATAATGCATGGTATTACATTAAATTTAAAAGCTGCCAACTACAGTATGGATATTGCCACACAATCTTCAACTAAAAATATCCAGTTATTGAACAGTTAACAATCACAATGCATACTGAGTAGAAACAATGAACTTAATACAGTACAGTTTACCATTAAAGAAAAATGACCCTAACCTGGGAAATCCTATGACTCTGTGCCATCCAGCAGTGCCCAGATGGAGAGTGCTGTGAAATTTCACTAGTAGTGTATCAACTGGTCACGTACACACACTGCAACATGACCTCAACTGCCTCTGATTGAACAGCAACAATATGCTTACCCTAGAAGAAGAATAGTTAAATTAAGTGCATATCCATGTTGTTTTGCATACAATATTTACAATATACTATACTGTACAGTCAAACCTATGAACACTTCTACAGTCTATGAGTATAAGTACATACAATGCCCAAAAAATAAATTGATGACTTTCAATGTCTTATTGTCTTCCCTTGCACTAGACAGCTTACAGGCAATGTTACTAATGCCAATAGTATGTGAGGCAGCTCATACCATCTCTCGCCATCAGTAACCTCGGAGCTGCTGTAAGAGGCTGTATTTTTGTGTGATCACTATGTAACTGTTATTTGTTTATCCAAATAAACAAGAGTTCTTCAACCTCTTCAGTAATATGTGGCCATTGCCTTGATATCAGGGCAATTGCCTTGATAGCAGGGTCAGCTGCTTTGATTTTTTCCCTTTGGCCCAGTACTGTGCTAATGGTAGATTTTAGCAAAAAGTTTTGCTGTATCAAACACATGGAACCTATCTTCTTTATACTTTCAAATAACTTCCTTTTCAAAATCAATAGTGCTTTTTACAACTTTTCTTTTTTGCTTTCATCTCTTTATCCTTCTTCGGACCCATGATGGTTCATCTCACAATTAAAAAAAAATTGCACCAAAATTGCAAACAAGAAAAGATCACAAAATGCACAGCAAGAGCTCAAGAGATATTGACAGCACACGTGTTAGTTGTGTGCTGTAATGAAGCTGAGACCCACAATGTGGACTCCGTCCGGTGATCACGTGATCTAAGCATTGTCGGATGACAACCAAGACTACGTACAAAAACAAAATTGAACAAATTGGTTCGAAAACTGATTTGTTTGACAACTAGTCTGTTTGACAACCAAGGTTCCACTGCATCTTAACTGGAAGGATTTTTGCAATGAATCTGGCCTATGTTGATACAATTTGCCAATCTTACTGAAAAAATAAGCAATTTTGATTCTCTTAAGAATACAAAAATCAATTATTTTTTCTTTTAGAATTATAGGGGATTTAAATAGACTATATATATAATTACCAACTGCCCAGGTAGGTACAATAGACCATTATATTACACAGATTTATTTGCCACATTTTGGTTATTACACTATTAACCTTTTCAGGGTTTTTGACGTACTAGTCCATCTTATGCACCAGGGTTATTGATGTACTAGTACAGTGGACCCCTGCCTTACGATCAGCTCCCAACTCGAACAATTATGTAAGTGTACTTTTGTACGTGTATTTTTGAGGGTCTGAAATGGACTAATCTAATTTACAATATTCCTTATGGGAACAAATTCGTTCGGTAACAGCACCCGAACAGACTTCTGGAATGAATTAATATCGTAAGGTGGGGATCCACTGTACACATAAATTCTAGCGTCCTCAAATCAAGCAGGAAAAGGCTGGTAGGCTTAGATGTGAGAGAATGGGTCTCTGTGGTCAGTGTGCACAGTACAAAAAAAATCGGGGGCCCAGTGGTGCATTGTGGGAAAGCCATTTTATTTCACCTTGTTCACCATGTCTAGCACTAAGAAACTCCTCACTCCTCAGTTAATTGGGGCTCTTTTGTTCCCAAGTGACAGTTCAAACACAGATGGAAGTGTCAGTGAAGATGAATTTCATGGTTTTGAGGAGTGTGTGACCACAAGCAATGCCCAGGAAACCTGAAGGAAGGAAGGAAGAGGGAAGGAAGGAAGGGAGGGAGGGAGGGAGGAAGGAAGAGATGAGAGGAAGGAAGGAAGGAGGGAAGGAAGGAAGGAATTAAGGAAGGAAGGAGACCATCAATCTAGGATAACCCAAAAAATTCAGACAGTGACTTATTTCCATGTGGGATGGG
>NW_027200996.1:0-14913 GCF_038502225.1 Cherax quadricarinatus
ATATCTACAGTTCACTTATTTGTTACAAGCAAATTTAGGAAATTTGCTTAGTATATCTGGTATCTTATTTTCATTAATAAGATATCTTGACATGTTACATAGGTTATTATATTGTCTATCTCTGTATCTCTCAATAAGTGGACAATTAAGCACATAATGTTCAAGACAGTGACCATATGCCTGTTCACATAATTTACATATAGTTTGATCATCATCTGTGTATCTCCCTAACTGCCAGAAGTACTTGTAACCAAGCCTAAGTCTGGCCACTACAACATCAGTCAGTCTGTTCACATTGCAAGTTGCTCCATAAACATACTTATCTACATTCATGTTATAGTGGGTTATAGATCTACTCAGGCTTCTTACTGCATTCCTATAACAATCATTTTCATTATTTACTTCTCTCCTAATATTATTCCTAATGCTAGACACAGATTCAAAGTTTATTCTCTATAAGGATTACAATGCTGAGTTTACAGAAATTTGGTTATTGTGTGGTTTACATGTAGTAAAATAGTGATTACAGAGTGTACCACTAGAACGCTTAGCATGGCTAGGCATTTCGGGCAGACTTAGTTTTATTCTTAATTGTAAAATATTACAAATTTTTTTTTATATTTTATTGAAAAACGCAATACATAGTTATACATGTAGACAATGTAATCAATGAAACGTATCCATTATATATAACAAAAGAAAACTCCACATTCCCTACCGTAGCACTAAACTTATACATAAGAACTAAACTAAAGACAGCCCACAGCTTCATATACAGGTGGGTTTATTACATCCAAAATTGCAGCCATAAACACAATATGCAATATAACCCAAAAAATGTCACAGGTATTGACATTTTACATAAAACTGTATGTACGAAGACATTCTCAATTATCCAAAAATTCTTTACACACTTATTATTGTTTTATATTAAACTTCATATCAAATACATAATACGTAACACCTCAATAATTACGAAACAAATAAAGGTTTGAAAATAATCTCCACACCTCACCACAGAAAAACTAAACACAGTACAATATAACAAATGATTCATCCCACCTCACTTCCATACACTACATTCGTCCCACCTCACTACCATACACTACATTCATCCCACCTCACTTCCATACACTACATTCATCACCACAAGCGAACTTACACAATCACGTATATTTAGTAATATTTTTCAAATATAATTTCCAGTTTTAAGTAACAAACTTCTTCTACTATATAATGAAATATACATAGTCATTACTATTAAACATTAACTTAAACAAGACTATATTCTTATTCTACAGACGGCAGCAGTTCTTGCCTCACCATCCTAACCCTACTTAACACATTGTACATCAACACATCCTTATATACCCATCACTCGTCAATAATATTCATTGAACTTCACCGAATACCAATATACAACCCATACTGAGTACATGAAATTCTCTTACATACTGCTATATACACTTTATGTATGATAAAAATCACACACATTACATTATCTCATTATTAGCAGTACATTTGGTACACAGACATATTTATCACGCCCTCATGTCCGTTGCTTAATACAACCACCAATCCTGATAATACATCACAACATATGCCAAATTTAACTGATCCATAACATACATCAGTATACCATTCTGAGTATGACCGTATACTTTTCACATGCACACAAATATTGCTCATTTCCATATCATAAAAATCTTAACTTTTCCCTTACAAACCACCACAAACTTACTTAAAACACACTCCACAACTACGCTGCCATTTCACACCATATCACGGAACTCCTCATACATTCCCAAATTCTGAGACGAGCCCGATGCAACCCCTGAAAATCCAAACACATCCCCCCCCCCTTTTTTTTTTTTTTTTTTTTTTTTTTTTTTTTTTTTTTTTTTTTTTTTTTTTCTTTCCCTTACTCCGCCAACAAACCTCTGACATTCATACTTCGATATCCTTCAGGAAAAACCCTTTCCCATCTACTTCCATATATCCCCCTATTACGACTAAGTGTTTTGTACATTGTTGCAGCCAATACCTTCTTTCGCACCATCCAATCCCCATTACCCCTCATGGCCCATGATACGAAAACAAAATCAGTTATGATGTACACCAAAGCACGCTGCACAGACTCTTCCACACCTCCCACATCTAAACTCAATGCCCTTAATACCGATATCCCTCCCCCACCCACCCTCCTCAAAATCCCACCCATCCACTCCCGTATACACTCCAAATTTTTACAAAAATATACTACATGAAAAGCTGTCTCCCTATCCCCACACACCCTACATACGTCCTCCACCATCAACCCTCTCTCCCGAAGCACCACACCAGACGGCAATATTCCATGAAGGAAACGAAACATTACCTCTCTCACTCTTGGTCTTATGCGCACCAACCGCAACCTTACCCAAATGTCTCCCCATGCATACATTGGGTATATGCCCTCAACATTTGCAATCACCCTCACCCCTACAGCACGCTCCAGAACACCTACCCGTATCCTAGACGGATCTCTAACATACAATAAAGCTCGCAGCACATCCTCACACTCTCTCATCTCTGATCCTACCCACCACCTTCGTGCCTCCTCATATAATGCTTGCACACCCTTCCCCACACGACCTTCCACTCGGATAAACCCCCTCTTCAAATATATACACTTAACCCTTAATCTTATATCTATTAAACCCAATCCACCTTTGTCGACCGGTAGCATAACAACACTTCTACCCAACCAATCACACCCAGAACCCCATATATATCGAAAAACCTTTTTTAGCATTCTAGTTATGTCCGGTCCTGCCAACGGATATACTGCTGCCACATGCCAGACCATACTATATAACATCACATTCACCACTATTACACGTTGATGTATCGTCAAATGCAAGGGTCTCAAAACATTTAACCTACCCACCAACCTATCCACTGCCCTCCCAGAATTAAGCATCCGTGCCTCCCCGGCATTCCCCATATAAATTATCCCACACACCTTTAGTCTATCCACCACACACCAACGCACAGCTGTTTCCCATCGCGCCCTCCCTACCCAATTCCCTAAGACCAATAATTTCGATTTCTCCACATTCACTTTTAAACCTGTAACACCTTCAAAACCACCAATTACATCCTCCACCTCATGTAAACTTTCCTCCCTGCTCATTAGAATTGTTGTATCATCCACATACCCTATTATTCCCATCCCACCATTCTCCACACCACGTACCACCCCTAAACATCGCCCCACAGCCCTATAAAAAGGGTCCTGTATACAAGCAAACAACAGTTGAGACAGAGGACAACCCTGCCTTATGCCTCTACCCATTGAAACCCACTCACCCAATTTCCCATTCACCTGCACACGTACACCTACCCTATTATACAAAGTCTCAATCCAACGTACCATCTCTTCCCCAAAACCCTGCCTCCGTAAGATATGCCACAGTGCCTTTCGTTCTACGCAATCATACGCAGCCTGCCAATCCAATGCTAAGACACCTCCCCCCCTTTCATTCTCCCCCTCCATACTTTCCACAAAATCTTTTATTATTCCATGTCCCTCATACATCGTCCTTCCAGGCACCCCATACTGACCTCTCGCAACAACTCTATCTATCACGCACTTCAGCCTGTTCCCCAAGATTTTTGCGAATATCTTATAATCAGCACATAACAACGACAACGCCCTGTAGTTCTGCACTGTAGTAGGGCCTTCCCCTTTTGGAATCAATACTACTACTGCAGTACGCTGCAACTCGCCCATCCTCCCCTCACTTTTCATCACATTCATCAGGTTCACTAAAAAATCCTTCAACACACTCCAATTCTTCACATAGAATTCACAAGGTAACCCATCTATACCTGGCGCTTTACCTCTCGCCATATTCTCCAAAGCTCTCCATACCTCCCCCTCTTCAATATCCCCACCCAATGCCATACGATCACTTCCACTCAGCACACAAGATACATTCTCTCCCAATCTCTCTAAATCCTCACCGTTCACTCCTACACTCCTCAAATATTTTCCAAACCAACTATCCATAAAACCACTCATACCCTCAGTAGTTCTCAACTCCTGACCCTTCGTATACCCACCTAAGTCCTCGTGTACTACCAGCTTATCAATTTCCATTGCCAACCTGCGTCTCCGCTGACCCCGTAACACACAGGCTGACGGCCTGTCACCCCAAATCGCCTCCTCTAACCCACCTTGCACCCTCGCCTCATCAAATCTCTCATTGTGCATATCCCTTATCTGCCACTTTAATGCTTCAATTTCCTCCATTGGATACACACCTGTCACAGCACCCCTCTGATAACAACCCTGCAACCGCCCCTCTAAATACTGTTGAAGCCCAAATGTCATCCATGCCTCATTCTTTCCCCTTCGCACATAGTATTGCCTGATCCTCGTCTTTGCAACCCCATCCCACCACCCCAATAAATCGCTTGCACTCTTACCCCCACCCCATAAGTCCTCCCACAAACTTTCAAAATCCCCTCCCTCCACCCCCTCACCCAGTAGTCGTACATTCAGCTTCCAGTACCCCAAATATCTCTTAGGCAAACCGTCCCAATTTAAATCAGCATAAACCGCCCTATGATCTGAATAAACGACATTCACCGTCTGCACCCGCGTCACCCTCACTCCCCTTGTCACATACAACCTATCTAATCGTGCAGCATATCCCTTTCTATGAAAAGTGTGCTCTATCTCGCAATCCCCTCCATCAACTATATCCCTCAATCCCACACCTCTCAATAGATCCCCTAAACCTGCCAAAAAACACCCTGCCCCTCTCGGTTCCACATCCTTCCTGCGCACCACACAGTTCCAGTCGCCACCAACTATTGTCACTGACGGTAATGACCGCAAATAATATACCAATACGTTATTCACAAATTCATTCTTTACCCTTACATCATTCTCAGCCGGCACATACACACAAATGACTGCCATCCGCTCACCTCTCCACCACCCATCTATTCTTAACACACGACCCCCCCCCCCTTCACTCCTAAGAACAACAAACGGGCTCGTCTCTCGGATCAGGATTCCCACCCCTCCCTTCATTCGCTCCGAATACATCACAAACACTCTGTACCCATCCACCTCCAATTCCTTTCCCAGCTTGAAATTATGTTCCTGCACAAAAACAATGTCTATAGCATAACGTCTTAAAAATCCCTTTACCCACAGACGCTTCTCACTCGCACACAATCCATTAATATTCACTGTCATGCACCGGAAACCTACTTATGTGATTTCACCCTCTGCCCCTTTTCACCTTTCACTGACACGCTTTCAGTGTGTCTGCTTCGTCCACTTTTCTCTCCACTGCCCACTGGTGGCTTCCCCTTATCCAACACCTGACCAGGCGTACCTTTAGTGCTCTCACGCACCACATCAACCCATGGCTTTTTCCCCGGTCTCTGTGCCGGGGTCAAAACATCATCAGAGTCAGAATATGTCGCCGCCCTCTTACGGTTGACACACTCTGCATCCATTTCCAACTCACTGGATGCCTCCCTGTGAATCTCAGCAGTCACCTCAATCACTTCCACCACTCCTGGCGAGTCATCTGCCATGTTCGCCAATCTTCCAAGTTGCTCATCTTCAATCTGAACATTACTCCTCACCATACTCAAGTTATCCTCAGCAACCTGCTTCTCAAAGGATTTTTCCTGCACGTTCACCAGTAGGCCTTCCTCTACCCGCACGTCACCAATCTGCACAGTCTTCCCGTTCTCCATGGCAGATGCCTCACTTCCCACCAACTGTGACAGTGATGGGCTGGTACCCACCAGTGGCAGCTCACGCTCCACTTCCTCACTCCAGGAAGTGCCACTTCTATGTACAGGTGCCTCATCAGCATGACCCACCTCTGGTTCTGGCTCTTTCACCATCTCACTACCTAGGTCCTTTCTCCGCTGCCATCTCCCACACTGGGCCGCCATATGGTCATATGCACCACATAACCTACACGTCTTCTGCTGCCCAGCGTAGTACACCATTACCTGTGTCCTAAATGCGTCCAGTATGACGTAAGACGGGATGGCATGCCTCAACTCCATCTTGATCGTGAACGTACCATCCGGCAAACCGGCATACGCCCCATCCGTCCATTTACCAGCCATAGCCAGGTGTACAGGTCCATACTGTTCAAATACATACCGCAGATCATTCTCGTCCGCCTCAAATGGCACATTTCGGATTTTCACCCATGTGTAATGCTTAGACACGTCGATTAGGCGAACACGTATCGCTGAATTAACATCCACGCTCCTGTCCTGGTACTTGTCAACCAGCCGTTCATACACTCCAGCTGAACTCAGCTTGACGAAAATACGATAGGCACCATTTAGTGCCACACCATACAGTTCTTGATCCGCAACACCATAGGTGTCACGGATAATTTGCGGTAAAAGCACTTGTGCAGACTGAGGCGTTATTGCACCACGCAATAATTCAATGCACACCGTGTGCAAACGCCTTCTCACAGACTGCGCCATGTTGTGAAAATATGTCTCCTCCAATGGCCAGCAGAGGGCAGTAGTCACACGTCTGCACTCTGCGCAGGTCAAGCGGCGAATGAAAATATTACAAATTAGGAGGCCTGGTCACAGACCGGGCCGCGGGGGCGTTGACCCCCGAAACTCTCTCCAGGTAAACTCCAGGTAATTATGAGGTAAGTTGGTATTATGGCTAAGTGACTAAATACTAGTTTGTGAGTTTAGCAATGTAAATGCTAAACTCACAGTACATAGTTTCAGTATTGGAGTATCACATGATTCATTATTTTAAGATTGAGATTAATATTTCTGTTTATGGTCAAATGAGTCAGTGAGTGTAAGTGTGAACCACCAGGTGGTATTCGTGTAGTTAGTTGACGGGGTGTATCAGGGAGATAAAATATTTTCTAATGGTAGTTTTGAAGGTGATGAATGTGTCTGCAGTTCTAGAGTTCTCAGGTAGGGTATTCCAGATTTTAGGGCCTTTGACATACATTGAATTTTTGTAAAGGTTTAGTCGGACACGGGGAATGTCGTAGAGATGTTTGTGTCTGGTGTTATGCCTGTGGGTTCTGTCACAACTATCAAGAAAGCGTTTTAGGTCAAGGTTGATATTAGAGTTTAAGGCCCTGTAGATGTAGATTGCACAGTAGTAAGTGTGGATGTACTGAACAGGGAGTAAGTTTAGGTCTATGAAGAGTAGGGGTGTGTGTTGCCAGGGATGGGATTTAGTGATTATTCTTACTGCAGCTTTTTGTTGGGTTATTATTGGCTTTAGGTGTGTTGCTGCAGTTGATCCCCAAGCACAAATAGCATAGGTGAGGTATGGATAAATAAGTGAGTGGTATAGTGTGAGAAGGGCATTTTGCAGCACGTAGTATCGTATCTTGGAGAGGATCCCAACCGTTTTGGGTTGTACTCTACATTCTCCTGGGTACTCTTCTTGGCTAACATATCAACTTTATCATAAAGGAGTAATCCAATGTGTAATGGAATCCATTACAATTGTACATAGATTCCTTTTTCCTGGATTTTTGAATATCTGTATCTGGCATCTTCAATGAGCATGTTGTTTGTCATTATGTGAGTCAAGAGCATTCAGTGATGACAGAATCAGTAGTAATCAAAGAGTCAAGCTCAGTGTCATACGTTAACTTTAGCGCTAGTAGGATGGCAAACAATTCAGTTTGCAGTGTAGATGCCCAGTTGTTAATTCTTACACCTAGTTCAACAAATTTATTATCATTCTTAACTAGGGAGGCGGCAAGTGTAAGAGACAGTGAAAAGGTTATTTACTGAATGGGAACTTATGCTGCCCAGTCACAGTGTGAACCTTGCTGATACTATTTGGAAACCAAACAGAAGAAGCATTTTCCATTTATGGCACAGATTCCAAAATTTTTTAACTGTTTTACCATATTACAAATATGCCCACATAAAGACTAACTTGATGGGTACTGTTGTGTTTGTAAAATACTTCAGGCATTAGAAAATGAAGCCAAGCAAAAAAGCATAATGCAATATATTTTCTGTGATTTAATGAGAATAAAAATCTTCACATTATTTGACACAAAAATGGCAGATGAAAAAACCAGCCATAGAACTGGTGGAGTTTGAACCCATGGTGAGGGAGTTGAGGGGACTTGAGCTAAAGTTTGACACAGCAATACTGGTGGGAGATTCATCTGTAAAAACTTGCATTTGTTGTCACAGTGGGGTCCATGCTAACCTTCCTATGGTGTATGAATATACTTGGTGGATGAATCTTATTGTAGACAGTTGGCTCAGTGCCTTATGCACAAGCCTGAAGTTTTATGAATCACTCCCCATGGGTTCAAACCCCACCTGTTCTGTGGTTTGTTTGCTGTCATGTTATTATGATGTGAGTTATAATGGCAGGTGTGCACCTACACACATCAGAGAGTTTTGTTCTCATCTGTTGTTGAATTGTGAGGCACTTTTTTTGAATATCTGAAGCTGTGCTGCACAGGGTTTTGAAAGTTAATGGAGCTATTCCAGACTGCTGAGAGTGTTTTCTAAAACATTGGTCATTGAGTGCCTGCACCCAATGGCTGGAATATTGCTGCACACTAACAGCACCTCTCAAAGCAGGTGAAATTGCTGACCTAGAAAATATACAGCGAATCTTCACGGCATGCATAACTGTGATAAACCACCTCAATTACTGGGAACGCTTGAAGTTCCTAAACCTGTACTCCCTAGAACGCAGGAGGGAGAGATACGTACATGATTATATATGTACACCTGGAAAAATCTTAAGAGGGACTAGTACCAAACTTACACACGAAAATCACTCCCTACGAAAGCAAAAGACTCGGCAGACAGTGCAACATCCCCAGAATGAAAAGCAGGGCTGCCACTAGCACGATAAGAGACAACACAATAAGTGTCAGGGGCCCAAGACTGTTCAACTGCCTCCCAGCATACATCAGGGGGATTACCAATAGCTCCCACGCTGTCTTCCAGCAGGCACTGGACAGGCACCTAAAGTCAGTACTTGACCAGCCGGGCTGTGGTTCATATGTTGGATTACGTGCAGCCAGCAGTAACAGCCTGGTTGATTAGGCCCTGATCCACCATGAGGCCTGGTCACAGACCAGGCCATGGGGGCATTGACCCCCGGAAATCTCTCCAGGTATACATGCTAGTGGTTCCAAGAATTTTGTCCTAGTTACCACACATAAGCATTGAAAATTTGAAACCAATCTGATGAGGCTTTGTGATGTGATAGAAAAAGGAAACTTTAAGAGGAAAAAAAAGTTCAGTTAGTCACTTAAATATCTAATGAGGAAAGTTTATTAAATAAGCTGAGGTAGGTTACAGTTCTTAGGCTGTACACTAACACTATGTAAAAACCACTAAGTGTTGATGAGAGAGAGAGAGAGAGAGAGAGAGAGAGAGAGAGAACAGTCCAAAGTAAGCTATAGCTCTTAGGTTTTAAATAAATGCAGGAACTCTTACAAGGTTGTACATAAAAGGCAGGAACTTGTAAAAGGTTGTAAATGAAGTAGGAACTCTTAACCAAGCCCTGTAAAACCCTTTTGTAAAAAATATGGGTGGTAGGGGGAAGGGAAGAGAGCGATTTTTTTTCTTACTTTTTATTGGTTTTATTAATATTTACATTTATTCCACAGCTGCTGCAACCTGGGCACCTGTAGCAGGTACTGAAGTATCAGGTTCATTTACTGGAGAGGGCTTCCACCGAGAAGTAATGGCAACCCCAGTTGACTTGCTACCTGGAGACATTATCACCATAACAGGACCAGTTGGCAAAAGGTATTAGCGGAAGACCCTGAGGTTGCATGTAAGTGGAGCTGCCCTCCTCTTCCTTGGATCAAACAGTTAAACAGACATTGTGTGACCCCCAATGAGTTCAGCACTTCCACATAAATATAACAGTACAGTAATGTGCTGCACTCAGCTCACATCTAATGGACCAGTTTTAAATTCTAGGTGTTTCAGAATATACAGTGTGAACAAGTTTTAACACCTGTTGCCCCCTCTATTTAACAGTAAGTAGGTGCTTGGATGTTAACTGACTGTTCTGGGTTATATGATTTAGAAGTCAGTAGACCCCAATGTTAAAAAAGTCACACTGGCTGGTTTTCTCTTTTTATCCTGAGTTACTAATCAAAATATAATAATCTTCTATAGTAAGGTATAAGCTACAAGGACTGTCAGAAGAATGGTGGTGTTCATGACTTATTTTTATCATTGTTACATTGCATTTTACAGGTGCTTTTTTCCCAATTCTTGAATATTTCTAACAGGTCTAGAGTTTCTTTCAATTTGTATAATAATTTTCACTAAAATGTGACCTACATTAGTCAGCTAACACACAAGTATGTATTTACTGCTAGGTGGGCAGGGCAACAGTCATAAGGAAACTTAATAGTATACACAGTGTGGAATTGATCAGACATAGAATGTGAAGTATCATTATTTGCAGGTATATGAGCATTGAATGATGTTGGATGTGTTTTTTTTTTGGGGGGGGGGAGGTTGCCCCTACCTCAGTGGGAATTGGCCATTTTGTTTGAAAAAATCAAGCATTAGAGATACATATAGTAAATGTAACATTTTATGAAGCTGTCAGTCACTAGATATAAAGGTAGCACTTTGTAAAGCTATCAACCTTTAGAAATATATTTGTAGCACTTCATGAAATTACCAAGGGCTAGGAATATAAATATAGCACTTCATGAAGCTATCCAAAAATAGAGATTGTCATGATTTTATGTATAGCCCTCAGACAAGTGCTGGTGGAGATATAGTTGCTGGAGTTCCATCAACCTCACATCACTATGTGGCTGCCATCGTCAAGGAGAATATGCCTGTTCAACTTGCACATAGCTGCATCACTGTCAATGTTGATGTAAACCTCAAAGTTACAGATGATGTAAGTACTATATCTCCATCTGATTGTCTATCATTTATGATACTAATAATGATGATGATAATTCTTATTCCACAAGAAATTACATGAATGTTATAAAGATAGGTTAACAGTTTGTGTATTCCCTACAGAAAAACTCCCATAATTATGCAAAGCATTCCAGGGAGACTTAAACTAGGAGTAAAATTAAGAATCATAGTGCACATTTAAATACTGTAGAATACTTTACATGTATTTGTCATATATATAATAATAATACTTTATTTAAGAATGAAACGATGTTTGTATGAAGGTGGCCGACATTTGAGTGTACATGCAGAAATGTAGTAGTCTCACATAATGTGGTGGTTATGTTCTTGAAAACAGCATTAACCTGAAATTCATGTTATGTGGACTGAAGAATATCCCTTAAACTGACCAAACATAGATCTATGTTCACATGCATAGTGCTCCAAAAGTAGATCTACATTTTTTACATATTTTCAAATATAAAAAAAAACGTAGATCTACATTTTTTTACATACTTTCAAATGTTGAAAAAACGTAGATCTACGTTTGGACAGTTTAAGGGTTATATGACAAAAACAGTTAGGTTCTTAAGACCTCCAATATTTTAATCAGGCCACAGCTGATTAAAATATTGGACATGTACATTGTGGTTGTGGAAAACATTATTCTGTTCGTGCTTTATGAATACTCTGCTGCATGGATGTTTATGTGAAACCCTATTGCAAATATACAAAACTCACACTAAATACTGTATAAAAAATAACATCGTAATTCTGTTCCTAGTAATTACGGTACATCTAGACATTAATAAAAGGCACTCAAATATAATAATAAACAAATTGAAAGAAATCATTATGGTATGATGACAACTATGTTAGAAATGGAAAATGAAACACACACACAATATACAGTAAAAAATTAATTATTAGGATTAGAAAAAGTAATATAGAAACACTTATTAAATAAATAACACATTGCAAACAAATTAATTTTCACCCATGGATGAAATGAAAACAATAAGAGTTAATAATATATATTTATATAGAGATTAGACAGTATGTTTTTAATTGTTTCAAATTTATTTGAAGTTACAGAGTTTGTGATCCCTTACTGTAAGTCAGTACACATTTTTGTCCCCTTCATTTGATAGCATATTTACATTGATTCTTATATAGAATATCAAATACTGTAGGAGTCCAGTATATATTTTTCCTTGTTATTTCTTGATTTATTCCTCCTGATAAATTTCTTCAACATCATCTAGAATGGAGTGGCAACGCCCTTAACAAATATTACTTCATGTGAACGAAACATCACAGATGTTCAAATAACTATCGCACAGTTGCTCACTGAAACATTCAACGCCTCTCTCAACTTGGCACCACCGTACTACATCAGGTTAGTGAAGGCTCTCCTTCCACATCTCTCTTTCATCTCAAACCCATGAAACTCCATATCAGAATCTCTGTTCAATCTTGTTAGTGCCTGTAGTTTTTTTTTTTTTTTTTTTTTTATCAACAAGTTGGCCGTCTCCCACCGAGGCAGGGTAACCCCCAAAAAAAAAGAAAATCCCCAAAAAGAAAATGCTTTCATCATCATTCAACACTTTCACCACACTCACACATAATCACTGTTTTTGCAGAGGTGCTCAGAATACAACAGTTTAGAAGCATATACGTATAAAGATACACAACATATCCCTCCAAACTGCCAATATCCCAAACCCCTCCTTTAAAGTGCAGGCATTGTACGTCCCATTTCCAGGACTCAAGTCCGACTATATGAAAATAACCGGTTTCCCTGAATCCCTTCACTAAATATTACCCTGCTCACACTCCAACAGATCGTCAGGTCCCAAGTACCATTCGTCTCCATTCACTCCTATCTAACATGCTCACGCACGCTTGCTGGAAGTCCAAGCCCCTTGCCCACAAAACCTCCTTTACCCCCTCTCTCCAACCCTTTTGAGGACGACCCCTACCTCGCCTTCCTTCCCCTATAGATTTATATGCTTTCCATGTCATTCTACTTTGATCCATTCTCTCTAAATGACCAAACCACCTCAACAACCCCTCTTCTGCCCTCTGACTAATACTTTTATTAACTCCACACCTTTTCCTAATTTCCACACTCCGAATTTTCTGCATAATATTTACACCACACATTGCCCTTAGACGGACATCTCCACTGCCTACAACCGTCTCCTCGCTGCTGCATTTACCACCCAAGCTTCACACCCATACAAGAGTGTTGGTACTACTATACTTTCATACATTCCTTTCTTTGCCTCCATAGATAACGTTTTTTGACTCCACATATACCTCAATGCACCACTCACCTTTTTTCCCTCATCAATTCTATGATTAACCTCATCCTTCATAAATCCATCCTCCGACACGTCAACTCCCAAGTATCTGAAAACATTTACTTCTTCCATACTCCTCCTCCCCAATTTGATATCAAATTTTTCTTTATCTAAATCATTTGATACCCTCATCACCTTACTCTTTTCTAGGTTCACTTTCAACTTTCTACCTTTACACACATTCCCAAACTCAACCACTAACCTTTGCAATTTTTCTTTAGAATCTCCCATAAGCACAGTATCATCAGCAAAAAGTAACTGTGTTAATTCCCATTTTGAATTTGATTCCCCATAATTTAATCCTACCCCTCTCCCAAACACCCTAGCATTTACTTCTTTTACAACCCCATCTATAAATATATTAAACAACCATGGTGACATTACACATCCCTGTCTAAGACCTACTTTTACTGGGAAGTATTCTCCCTCTCTTCTACACACCCTAACCTGAGCCTCACTATCCTCATAAAAACTCTTTACAGCATTTAGTAACTTACCACCTATTCCATATACTTGCAACATCTGCCACATTGCTCCCCTATCCACTCTATCATATGCCTTTTCTAAATCCATAAATGCAATAAAAACTTCCCTACCTTTATCTAAATACTGTTCACATATATGCTTCAATGTAAACACTTGATCTACACATCCCCTACCCACTCTGAAACCTCCTTGCTCATCCGCAATCCTACATTCTGTCTTACATCTAATTCTTTCAATTATAACCCTACCATACACTTTTCCTGGTATACTCAATAAACTTATTCCTCTATAATTTTTACAATCTCTTTTGTCCCCTGTAGGTGTTAAGGATAATTAGTTATTTGTGGTGGGGTGTATGTCTGGAAGCTATGGTTAACAAACTGAGAGGGTAGCTGTTTCCATTTATGCTCTGAGTGAGGCAGGAATTTTTGGGTACAGTGCACACCCAGTGTGCAGAACCATTTTTTCATATATCAAATGAATAAAACCTACATGGATATATGTTTAATATATATAAAAGAAATTTGGCTTGTAAAGTTATTTTTTTCTAAATTGACAGTCTTATTTTTTTTTTATTTTGCTTGAATCTGCAGTCTCTGGTAATTTACCTGGACTCTGCCACCTTTTGCATCCCCAGCATCCTGACCCACATACTTATATTTAAAATCACTGGATAATAGAAAGTTATTGGATGTAAACGGTATGATGATATTGACAAACTGTGGAAAAGGACACACAATAACTTTTTACAAAAGAAAGTTATTATTCTAGACTATGTCTAGAGCTGACACTTGTAATGTTTTAAAGAAGCAGTCAGTTTGAGGTAGGGATCTGATACCTCTTAATCAATTAGAAAGTTAAGGCAAGAACTTTTTAGTGTATAAATTGGAAATAGAGATCAGTAATGTATGAGTTATAATTTTAGATTATAACTCATAGATTACATCAATTAAATTAGAGCTAGGTTATATTTTTTGCTTACAGTTTAGCAGTAGAATGATAGCTATCATTTAACTAAGTCTACCATCAACCAGGGACTGCTATAGTTGGTTTAACATGTAAAGGATACAATGAAGTACTGTACAAGGTGTCATGTCCACAGGCAGATGGG
>NW_027200997.1:0-14895 GCF_038502225.1 Cherax quadricarinatus
GGGTACTGCGCTCATTCCTTCAGAGTACTGTGCTCATCCCTCTAAGCTGCTCTGCTTTTCACTTCAGAGCACAGTGCTCATCCCTCCAGCGCACTGTGCTCATACCCCCAGAGCACAATACACATCCATCTAGTGTTCCGTGGTCATCCTTCCAGATTACTGTGTTCATTCCTCCAGAGCACAGTGTTCATCCCTCTAGAGCACTGTGCACGTCCCTCCAAGGCACTGTCATCGTCCTGGCAGAATACTGTGCTCATCCCTCCAGAGCACTGTGCTCATCCCTCCATAGCACTGTGCTTGTCCCTCCAGAGCACTGTGATCGTCCCTCCAGAGCACTGTGCTCGTCCCTCCAGAGCACTGTGCTCATCCCTCAAGAGCACTGTGCTCGTCCCTCCAGAGCACTGTGCTCATCCCTCAAGAGCACTGTGCTTGTCCCTCCAGAGCACTGTGATCGTCCCTCCAGAGCACTGTGCTCGTCCCTCCAGACCACTGTGCTCATCCCTCCAGACCACTTTGCTCATCCCTCCATTGCACTGTGCTCGTCCCTCCAGAACACTGTACTCATCCCTCCAGAGCACTGTGCTCGTCCCTCCAGAGCACTGTGATCGTCCCTCCAGAGCACTGTGCTCGTCCCTCCAGAGCACTGTGCTCATCCCTCAAGAGCACTGTGCTTGTCCCTCCAGAGCACTGTGATCGTCCCTCCAGAGCACTGTGCTCGTCCCTCCAGACCACTGTGCTCATCCCTCCAGACCACTTTGCTCATCCCTCCATAGCACTGTGCTCGTCCCTCCAGAGCACTGTACTCATCCCTCCAGAGCACTGTGCTCGTCCCTCCAGAGAACTGTGCTCGTCCATCCAGAGCACTGTACTCATCCCTCCATAGCACTGTGCTCGTCCCTCCAAAGCACTGGGCTCATCCCTCAAGAACACTGAGCTAGTCCCTCCAGAGTACTGTGCTCATCCCTCCATAGCACTGTGCTCGTCCCTCCATAGAACTGTGCTCATCCCTCAAGAGCACAGTGTTCATCCATCCAAAGGACTGTGCTCATCCCTCCCGAGCACTGTGCCCGTCCCTCCAGAGAACTGTGTTCTTCCCTCCAGAGCACTGTGTCCATCTCTCCAGAGCACTGTGCTCATCCCTCCAGAGCTCTGTGTTCATCCCTTTTGAGCACTGTGTTCATTGCTCCAGAGCACAGTGCTCATCCCTCAAGAGCACCGTGTTCATCATTCCAGAGCACTGTGCTAATCTTTCAAGAGCACTGTGCTCATCCCTTTAGAGCGCTGTGTTCATCCCTCCAGAGCACTGTGCTCAACCCTCCAGAGCACTGTGCTCATCCTTCCAGAGGACTGTGTACATCCCCCAAGAGGACAGTGTTCTTCCCTCCAGAGCACTGGGTTCAACCCTCCATCGAACTTTGTTCTTCCCTCCAGAGCACTGTGCTCATCCCTCCTGAGCACTGAGTTCATCCCTCCAGAGCACTGTGCTCATCTCTCCAGAGCACTGTGCTCATCCATCAAGAGCACTGTCTTCATCCCTTCAGAGTACAGTCTTCATCCATCAAAAGAACAGTGGTCATCCCTCCAGAACACTGTGTTCATCCCTCCAGAGCACTGTGCTCATCCCTCCAGAGCGCTCTGCTCATCCCTCCAGAGCACTGTGCTCATCACTCCAAAGCACTGTGTTCATCCCTCCAGAGCACTGTGCTCATCCCTCCAGAGCACAGTGTTCTTCCCTCCAGAGCACTCTGCTCATCCCTCCAGAGCACTGTGTTCATCCCTCCAGAGCACTCTGCTAATCCCTCCAGAGCACTGTGTTAATCCATCCAGAGCACTGTGCCCATCCTTACAGATCACTTTATTCATCTCTCCAGAGCTCTGTGCTCATCCCTCTAGAGCAGTGTGCTCATCCCTCCAGAGCACTATGTTCTTCCCTCCAGAGAACGGTGTTCATCTCTCCAGAGCACTGTGTTCATCACTCCAGAGCACTGTGTTCATATCTCCAGAGCACTGTGCTCATCCCTCCAGAGCACAGTGTACTTCCCTCCAGAGCACTCTGCTCATCCCTCCAGAGCACTGTGTTCATCCCTCCAGAGCACTCTGCTCATCCCTCCAGAGCACTGTGTTGATTCCTCCAGAGCACTGTGTTCATCTCTCCAGAGCACTGGGTTCAACCCGCCAGACTACTGTGCTTATGCCTCCAGAGCACTGTGTTAATCCCTCCAGAGCACTGTGTTCATCCCTCCAGGGCACTGTGTTCAACCCTCTAGAGCACTGTGTTCATCCCTGCAGAGCACTGTGTTCATCCCTCCAGACAACTGTCCTCATCCCTCCAGAGCACTGTGTTGATCCCTGCAGAGCACTGTGAAAATCCCTCCAAAGCACTGTGTTCGTTCCTTTAGAGCACTGTGTTTGCCCCTCTAGAGCGCAGTGTTCATCCCTCAAGAGCACTGTGTTTATTCCTCAAGAGCACTGTGTTCATCTCTGCAGAGCACTGTGTTCATCTCTCCAGAGCACTGTGTTCATCTCTCCAGAGCACTGTGTTCATCCCTCCAGAGCACTGTGCTCATCCCTCTAGAGCACTGTGTTCATCTCTGTAGAGCACTGTGTTCATCTCTACAGAGCACTGTGTTCATCTCTCCAGAGCACTGTGTTCATCCCTCCAGAGCACTGTGTTCATCTCTCCAGAGCACTGTTTTCATCTCTCCAGAGCACTGTGCTCATCTCTCCAGAGCACTGTGCTCATCTCTCCTGAGCACTCTGTTCATCTCTGAAGAGCACTTAGTTCATCCCTCCAGAGCACTGTGTTCATCTCTCCAGAGCACTGTGTTCATCTCTCCTGAGCACTGAGCTCATATCTCCGGAGCACTTTGCTCATCCCCCCAGAGCAATGTGTTCATCCCTCCAGAGCACTGTGCTCATCCATCCAGAGCACTGTGCTCATTCTTTCAGAGCACTCTGTTCATCAATCCAGAGCACTGTGCTCATTCCTCCAGAGCACTGTGCTGATCCCTCGAGAGCACTGTGCTCATCCCTTCAGAGCACTGTGTTCATCCCTCCAAAGCACTGTCTTCATCACTTCAGAGCACTGTGTTAATGTCTCCAGTGCACTGTGCTCATCCCTCGAGAGCACTGTGCTCATCCCTCGAGAGCACTGTGCTCATCCCTTCAGAGCACTGTGTTCATCCCTCCAAAGCACTGTCTTCATCCCTTCAGAGCACTGTGTTAATCTCTCCAGTGCACTGTGTTCATCCCTCCAGAGCACTGTGTTCATCCCTCAAGAGTACTGTGTTCATCCCTCCAAAGCACTGTCTTCATCCCCTCAGACCACTGTGTTAATCTCTCCAGTGCACTGTGTTCATCCCTCCAGAGCACTGTGTTCATCCCTCAAGAGTACTGTGTTCATCCCTCCAAAGCACTGTCTTTATCCCTCCTGAGCACACTGTTCATCCTTCCAGAGCACTGTGCTCATCCCTCCAGAGCACTGTGTTCATCTTTCCAGAGCACTGTGTTCATCCCTCCAGATCACTGTGTTAATCCCTCCAGAGCACTGTGTTCATCCCTCCAGAGCACTTTGTTCATCCCTCCAGAGCTATATGTTAATCCCTCGAAAACACTGTGTTCGTCTCTCTAAAGCACTGTGTTCATCCCTCCATAGCACTGTGTTCATCCCTCCAGAGCACTGTGTTCATCCATCGAAAGCATTGTGCTCATCCCTCAAGTGCACTGTGTTAATCCCTCCAGAGCACTGTGTTAATCCCTCCAGAGCACTGACTTCATCTCTCCAGAGCACTGTGTTAAAACCTCCAGAGCACTGTGTTGATCGCTCTTGAGCACTGTGTTGATCCCTCCTTAGCAATGTGTTGATCCCTCCAGAGCACTTTGTTCATCCCTCCAGAGCACTGTGTTCATCCCTCCTGAGCACTATGTTCCTCCTTCCAGAGCACTTTGTTAATCCCTCCAGAGCACTGTGTTCATCCCTCCAGAGCAATGTGTTCATCCCTCCAGAGCACTGTGTTCTTCCCTCAAGAGCACTGTGTTCATCCCTCCAGAGCTCCGTGTTAATTCCTCCAAAGCACTGTGTTCGTCTTTCTAGAGCACTGTGTTCATCCCTCAACTGCACTGTGTTCATCTCTCCAGAGCACTGTGTTCATCCCTCAAGAGCACTGTGCTCATCCCTCCAGAGCACCGAGTTAATCCGTCCAGAGCACTGTGTTCATCTCTCCAGAGCACTGTGTTAATCCGTCCAGAGCACTGTGTTTATCTCTCCAGAGCACTGAGTTCATCTCTCCATAGCACTGTGTTCATCACTCAAGAACACTGTGTTCATCCTTCCAGAGCACTGTGTTCATCCCTCCAGAGCACTGTGTTCATCCCTCTAGAGCACTGTATTCATCCCTTCAGAGCACTGTGTTCATCTCTCCAGAGCACTGTGCTCATCCCTCCAGAGCACTGTGTTAATCCTTCCAGAGCACTGTGCTCATCCCTCCAGAGCACAGTGATCATCCCTCCAGAGCACTGTGCTCATCCCTCCAGAACACTATGCTCATCCCTCCAAAGCACTGTGCTCATCACTCGATAGCGCTGTGCTTATTCCTCCAGAGCACTGTGCTCATCCCTCCAGAGCACAGTGTTCATCCCTCCAGAGCACTGTGCTCATCCCTCCAGAGCACTGTGCTCATCCCTCCAAAGCACTGTGCTCATCCATCAAGAGCACTGTCTTCATCCCTCCAGAGCACTGTGCTCATCCCTCCAGAGCACTGTGCTCATCCCTCCAGACCGCTGTGCTCATCCCTCCAGAGCACTGTGCTCATCCCTCCAGAGCACTGTGTTCATCCCTCCAGAGCACTGTGTTCATCCCTCCAGAGCACTGTGTTCATCCCTCCAGAGCACTGTGTTAATCCCTCCAGAGCACTGTGTTCATCCCTCCAGAGCACTGTGTTAATCTTTCTAGAGCACTGTGTTCATCTCTCCAGAGCACTGTGTTCATCTCTCCAGAGCACTGTGTTAATCCCTCCAGAGCACTGTGTTTATCTCTCCAGAGCACTGAGTTCATCCCTCCAGAGCACTGTGTTCATCCCTCAAGAGCACTGTGTTCATCCTTCCAGAGCACTGAGTTCATCTCTCCATAGCACTGTGTTCGTCACTCAAGAACACTGTGTTCATCCTTCCAGAGCACTGTGTTCATTCCTCCAGAGCACTATGTTCATCTCTCTAGAGCACTGTGTTAATCTTTCTAGAGCACTGTGTTCATTTGGTTTATTTGTGTAATTAAATCGATTCTGTGTTCCCTTAATCTAGCTCTTCGCATGTCAGCTTGTGTCTATTTACCTTGTCTGCATCTCCAAATATCCTCCATACCATAAGTATATTGCCTCTTCCTCTCTCTCTTAGTGATACAAGTGCCTTGGAGCTTATGGGTCTCTCTCTCTCTCTCTCTCTCTCTCTCTCTCTCTCTCTCTCTCTCTCTCTCTCTCTCTCTCTCTCTCTCTCTCTCTCACACACACACACACACACACACACACACGTACACAGACATAATAGCACTCACAGAAACAAAACTCACCAGAATAATAACAGATTCAATCTTTCCATCCGGATATCAAATCTTCAGGAAAGACAGAGGGAGGAGAGGGGAAGGAGGAGTTGCACTGCTCATTAAAAACCAGTGGGGTTTTGAGAAAATGGAAGGAATGGATGGCATGGGCGAAAGGGACTACTTAGTAGGAACAATCCAGTCTGAGGGACATAAGGTGATAATTGCAGTAATGTACAACCCACCACAGAACTGCAGGAAGCCAAGAGAAGAATACGATGAGAGCAACAGAGCAATGATCAACACACTAGCCGAGGTGGCCAGGAGAGCACACATGGGGGGAGCAAAGTTACTAGTTATGGGTGATTTCAATCACAAGGAGATTGACTGGGAAAACCTGGAGCCCCATGGGGGTCCCGAAACATGGAGAGCCAAGATGATGGATGTGGTACTGGAGAACCTCATGCATCAACATGTTAGAAACACTACCAGAGAGAGAGGAGAGGATGAACCAGCAAGGTTGGACCTTGTATTCACCATGAGTAATTCGGACATCGAGGGCATCATGTATGAAAGGCCCCTGGGAGCTAGTGATCATGTGGTTCTGTGCTTCGACTACATAGTTGAGCTCCAAGTGGAGAGAGTAGCAGAAATAGGCTGGGAAAAACCAAACTACAAAAGGGGGAAGTACTCAGGCATGAGGAACTTCCTTCAAGACATTCAGTGGGAGAGGGAACTGACAGGAAAACCAGTACAAGAAATGATGGACTATGTAGCAACAAAATGCAAGGAGGCAGAGGAGAGGTTTGTTCCCAAGGGAAACAGAAATAATGGGAAGAACAGAACGAGTCCTTGGTTCACCCAAAGGTGTAAGGAGGCAAAAACTAGGTGTACTAGAGAATGGAAAAGGTACAGAAGACAGAGAACTCAGGAAAATAAAGAAATCAGCCGAAGAGCCAGAAACGAATATGCACAGATAAGAAGGGAGGCTCGGAGACAATATGAAAATGACATAGCATCAAAAGTAAAGACTGACCCGAAGCTGTTGTATAGCCATATCAGGAGGAAAACAACAGTCAAGGACCAGGTAATCAGACTGAGGAAGGGTGATGGGGAATTCACAAGAAACGACCGAGAGGTATGTCAATAGCTCAACACAAGATTTAAAGAGGTATTTACAGTGGAAACCAGTAGGACTCCAAGAAATCAGAACAGGGGGGCACACCAGCAAGTGCTGGATGAGGTACATATAACCAAGGAGGAGGTGAAGAAGCTGCTATGCGAACTTGACACCTCAAAGGAGGTGGGACCAGACAACATCTCTCCAGGGGTCCTTAAAGAGGGAGCAGAGATATTGTGTGAGCCATTAACAAAGATCTTAACACATCATTTGAAACTGGGCAACTCCCTGAGGTATGGAAAATGGCAAATGTAGTCCCAATTTTTAAAAAGGGAGACAGACATGAGGCACTAAACTACAGACCTGTATCACTAACGTGTATAGTATGCAAGGTCATGGAGAAGATCATCAGGAGGAGAGTGGTGGGGCACCTGGAAAGAAACAAGTGTATAATTGACAACCAGCACGGTTTCAGAGAAGGAAAATCCTGTGTCACAAACCTACTAGAGTTTTATGACAAGGTGACAGAAGTAAGACAAGAGAGAGAGGGGTGGATCGACTGCGTATTTTTGGACTGCAAGAAGGCTTTCGACACACTTCCTCACAAGAGGTTACTGCAAAAGCTAGAGGACCAGGCACACATAACAGGAAAGGCACTGCAATGGATCAGAGAATATCTGTCAGGGAGGCAACAACGAGTCATGGTACACGACGAGGTGTCAGAGAGGGCGCCTGTGACAAGCGGGGTTCCACAGGGGTCAGTCCTAGGACCTGTGCTGTTCTTGGTATACGTGAACGACATAACGGAAGGGATAGACTCAGAAGTGTCCTTGTTTGCAGACGATGTGAAGTTAATGAGAAGAATCGAATCGGACGAGGATCAGGCAGGACTACAAAGAGATCTGGACAGGCTACAAGCCTGGTCCAGCAACTGGCTCCTTGAATTTAACCCTGCCAAATGCAAAGTCATGAAGATTGGGGAAGGGCAAAGAAGACCGCAGACACAATATAGTTTAGATGGCCAAAGACTGCAAACCTCACTCAAGGAAAAAGATCTGGGGGTGAGTATAACACCGAGCATATCTCCTGAGGCGCACATCAATCAGATAACTGCTGCAGCATACGGGCGCCTGGCAAACCTACGGATAGCGTTCCGATACCTCAGTAAGGATTCGTTTAAGACTCTGTACACCATCTACGTCAGGCCCATACTGGAGTATGCAGCACCAGTTTGGAATCCACACCTAGTCAAGCACGTCAAGAAATTAGAGAAAGTGCAAAGGTTTGCAACAAGACTAGTCCCAGAGCTACGGGGATTGTCCTATGAAGAAAGGTTGAGGGAAATCGGCCTGACGACACTGGAGGCCAGGAGGGTCAGGGGAGACATGATAACGACATATAAAATACTGCGCGGAATAGACGAGGTGGACAAAGACGGGATGTTCCAGAGATGGGACACAGACACAAGAGGTCACAATTGGAAGTTGAAGACTCAGATGAATCAAAGGGATGTTAGGAAGTATTTCTTCAGTCATAGAGTAGTCAGGCCATGGAATAGCCTAGAAAGTGATGTGGTGGAGGCAGGAACCATACATAGTTTTAAGGCGAGGTATGATAGAGCTCATGGGGCAGGGAGAGAGAGGACCTAGTAGCAATCAGCGAAGAGGCGGGGCCAGGAGCTGTGAATCGACCCCTGCAACCACAAATAGGTGAGTACAAATAGGTGAGTACATTACATTGCACTGCGGCATT
This sequence comes from Cherax quadricarinatus, assembly GCF_038502225.1. Classification (NCBI taxonomy): domain Eukaryota; kingdom Metazoa; phylum Arthropoda; class Malacostraca; order Decapoda; family Parastacidae; genus Cherax; species Cherax quadricarinatus. Next base: position 8,406 of record NW_027200997.1, read on the forward strand.
ATTATTATTATAATCAAGGGGGAAGCGCTAAACCCGGAGGATTATACAGCGCCTGGGGGGGGGATGTGGAAGGCATTCAGGCTTAATTCGGGGAACTGGAGCACAGATCCAATTCCCTAAATCAAGAGCCCCTCACCAACATCAAGGAACCTTCCTTGAGGGGTGCACTGCGGCAGCGGTCAGTGTATCACTGGATGTTGTCCCAAGTGGCAGTTCGCACACTATACCACCATTCGCTACTCAGCAAGCAATACAATTCTCCTATGGTTTAGTGGCTGGAGTAGCACATCCGACTCACACTTGACTTACTTTACTGGCCGAAGGCGCAGCCTCGTGGAGAATATGAGAAACGGAGAGGGAGAGGAAAAGAGAAAGCGACGGAGAGAGAGAAAGATATATTATATATATATATATATATATATATATATATATATATATATATATATATATATATATATATATATATATATAATATGGCCTCATGAGATGCTGCAAGAGTGGAAGAACCCTCGAAACTGGTCACAGGTAAAATCTTGATGAACCCGACAAGTAAGGCAGCCAAAAATGTTAACAGCTTAGAGTTAACCTTCAGTAGCTGGTTCTTTCAAGTCATCATCCGGTCCCCAGTTCTTAAAAGTCATCGTCCGGCTCCTGGTTCTTACAGCCATCGTCCGGTCCCCCAGTTCTTTTCGTTCAAAATCCGGGACCTAGTTCTGTAATTGGTCCGATTATTTTTTGTTGATTATTTCGTTTCCATTTATTTAAATAACTCATTAGATCCAGTTTCTTGAAGACTTTGTCCCGGCTACAATTCTTTATCCAGCCATGGTTCCCTAATTTATTTATCCTGCCTCGAGTCCCTAGTATATTTTATCCTGTCCTAATTATTTAAATTGGGGATTCAGAGCGTTGTTTTCTTCTTGTTAGTTTATTATTGAGATCATTGTTTTCGTTAGTTCATTGTTGAGACCGTTGTTTTCTTCTTGTTAGTTTGTAATTGAGATCATTGTTTTCGTTAGTTCATTATTGAGACCGTTGTTTTCGTTAGTTCATTGTTGAGACCGTTGTTTTCTTCTTGTTAGTTTGTAATTGAGATCATTGTTTTCGTTAGTTCATTATTGAGACCGTTGTTTTCGTTAGTTCATTATTGAGACCGTTGTTTTCGTTAGTTCATTGTTGAGACCGTTGTTTTCGTTAGTTCATTGTTGAGACCGTTGTTTTCGTTAGTTCATTGTTCAGACCATTGTTTTCTTCTTGTTAGTTTATTATTGAGACCGTTGTTTTCGTTAGTTCATTGTTGAGACCGTTGTTTTCTTCTTGTTAGTTTATTATTGAGACCGTTGTTTTCGTTAGTTCATTATTGAGACCGTTGTTTTCGTTAGTTCATTGTTGAGGCCATTGTTTTCTTCTCTAGTTCATTATTCTGCTCAAAATTCTTAAATTTATTATCAAGACTGCAGGTCCTTTAATAAATACCGTCAGTTCCTCTAGTTTATCATCCAGCCTTACGACCCTTGCGGGTGTAGTGCTTCCACGTGAATATAATAGTGTTCCCAGTTCACTTTGTGGTGCCGCTAAGTCTTGTAATGCCAGTGTTTTGGAACATTCACAAGGCTCAGGCTTCTTTATTAACGGTAATGATTAATAAACGAGCTTGCTGGGTTGTGTACATTATTTACACCTGCCACGTAAGCCAGTTGAGAGGGACCCCCTGAACCACTGACACGTTGAAAAATTAGACACGTGGACAAAATCTAGGTATTTTTATTTGTAGACGTTTCGCCAACTAGTGGCTTTATCAATACAAGGATGTAATCTAAAGAATATAGAATTATATACATAAGATGGGGTGATCGGTCCCTCAGCCCTGGAGTTGGTGTTCACAGCATCGTGCTGTGAACATCAACTCCAGGGCTGGGGGGCTGATTACCTCATCTTCTGTACATAGTTCTACTGTCTTCAAGTTATGTCCAATAATCTGTATTGATAAAGCCACTGGATGGCGAGGCGTCTACAGTAAAGATACCCAGATGTTGCACGTGTCTTAAATTTCCCATATGTTGCATTAGTGTCTCAGTTTTTCAAGCTGTCGGTTTTCAAAACTATTTATCTCATCTTATCGGTACTGTATACTATTTATGTACCACTAACAGATAACACATGGTGTTTATAACGTTTCCTTTGTAGGTTTTCCCGGAGTTTTCCTACTCTCGCTGCCCGGCTCTGGGCCAGGCTTATCGGATGCTTGGCTGACCAACCAAACTGTTATGCCGCTGGTCAGCTGCTGACCCACATATCCATCAAATGTTGGTTGAAATAGCACTTGAAACCATTCTTTTCCCTGAGAAAAACCCTTGACCACATATCCACAACTAATAAGGATCCGGTACGGAACATAATGGAACAAACCTGCATACACACTGGTTTTGAGCAGCAAGACACACCCATGATAGCATATTCAGTATATTCAATTTCAACAATAAGTGTATTTACAGGGATCAAATAAATCACGACCTTGCTTAAATATGTAGGAAAGGTGGTGTAAATTACGTGGATATGAAGCAGTATCTGGAGAGGATGAGCTCAGTGGTACTAGATGTATTCTCCATATATCATTATGAAGAAGAAACAAAAGATGCAAGTTGGAAGATATAAGCGCTTGCTTCCTTTAAAAGCGGAGATAGAGAATCACATAACTTATCAAAGGCTGCAGTGACTTGCTGAAACAAGCCATGAAACACTGGTAAAGAAAATAGAAAATATTACCGAAATTGAAAAAAATTTCAAATACTTTTTCTCGTGCATAATCCAGGACAAGAACTACATCAAGTATCGGGTTTTTACTTAAAGGAGATGGAACTTACACTGATGATAGCAAAGAAATCAGTCAAATACTGAATTCATAGTACGACTCTCATATGTCTTAAATATCCTATGGAGATGGAGTCTGAACATGGGAGTCATCCTTCAGTCACTGAAAACCACCGGTACAGCCCCACTCTACTCAGCTGGAAGAAGGCAAATACCAAAAAGCTGTGGTCCCTATCAGTGATGTTCTACATCATTAACATCTTTGAAAGAATTTTAAGAAATAAGGTTGCTAAACACATGGAATCACAATAATTGCACGATAATTTAGATGCTTAACTGAATTTATACGGGCAGTAAAGAATCTCCATATCTGAAATTTCAGAGTCTGTTAGTGTACAGCAATATTCTAGTCCAGAGAGAAGGGTGACGTAGTGTTTGTAGTGTAATAAGTGAAGGGGCGAAATGTGCTTGGGATGCCTCAAAGGTAATGGGGATATCAGTACATAAGAAGCATAGGGAAAGATGATAAAGGGCCAGAGTGTGCGATTTGGGAGGGAGATGAGTACAATGTGAATTAGGGAATCGTGTCATTACGATTTCGTGAGTCAGATGTTTACTGTAGTGGGTGAGAAATGGAGGAGCCTGAGGTACACAGGATGGGTAAGAGATGAAGGTGATTGAGGGAGGTAAGCAGGGTGAGAGATGGAGGAAACTGAGGGAGGCAGGAGGGGTGAAACGGGAGAGGACTAAAGGGAGGGCAGGGAAGAGGGGGTGAACAAGATGGCCTAGCCATCCATTATGAGAGGAAGGAAGCAGTTTCTACAGGCTTTCCAGAGGACACCACCACGCTACCACTATCACCCCATCACCTCTACCACCACCAGCACGCTACCACTATCACCCCATAACTTCTACCACCACCACCACGCTACCACTATCACCCCATCACCTCTACCACCACCAGCACGCTACCACTATCACCCCATCACCTCTACCACCACCAGCACGCTACCACTATCACCCCATCACCTCTACCACCACCAGCACGCTACCACTATCACCCCATAACTTCTACCACCACCACCACGCTACCACTATCACCCCATCACCTCTACCACCACTTGCCTTTATTATTGTTGCCACCACCACCATCACCACAAGTATTACTCTTGATGTGCCACCATCACAAGATGCTACAGTGCTAGAGAGTTCTAACAAGAGTCCAATAACTCAAAAATCCCCCAACGGGAAATTACCTTTTCTTTAATATGCAAGATTAAGAACAATTGAAAACAATATCACCACGCCACTATCGCCACCAGTATCACCACTACCACCCCACTATCACCACTACCACCCCACTATCACCACTACCACCCCACTATCACCACTACCACCCCACTATCGCCACCAGTATCACCACTACCACCCCACTATCGCCACCAGTATCACCACTACCACCCCACTATCGCCACTAGTATCACCACTACCACCCCACTATCGCCACTAGTATCACCACTACCACCCTACTATCGCCACCAGTATCACCACTACCACCCCACTATCGCCACTAGTATCACCACTACCACCCCACTATCGCCACCAGTCTCAGCACGTCCACCCCCCGATCGCCACCAGTATCACCACTACCACCCCACTATCGCCACCAGTATCACCACTATCGCCACCAGTATCACCACTACCACCTCACTATCGCCACCAGTATCACCACTACCACCCCACTATCGCCACCAGTATCACCACTACCACCCCACTATCGCCACCAGTATCACCACTATCGCCACCAGTATCACCACTATCGCCACCAGTATCACCACTACCACCCCACTATCTCCACCAGTATCACAACTACCACCCCACTATCGCCACTAGTATCACCACTACCACCCCACTATCGCCACTAGTATCACCACTACCACCCCACTATCGCCACCAGTATCACCACTACCACCCCACTATCGCCACCAGTATCACCACTACCACCCCACTATCGCCACCAGTATCACCACTACCACCCCACTATCGCCACCAGTATCACCACTACCACCCCACTATCGCCACCAGTATCACCACTTCCACCCCACTATCGCCACCAGTATCACCACTACCACCCCACTATCGCCAATAGTATCACCACTACCACCTCTCTATCGCCACCAGTATCACCACTACCACCCCACTATCGCCACCAGTATCACCACTACCACCCCACTATCGCCAACAGTATCACCACTACCACCTCACTATCGCCACCAGTATCACCACTACCACCCCATTATCGCCACCAGTATCACCACTACCACCCCACTATCGCCACCAGTATCACCACTACCACCCCACTATCGCCACCAGTATCACCACTACCACCCCACTATCGCCACCAGTATTACCACTACCAAAATCTGCACAATCCAGGGCAACATGGGTTCAGGGCAGGCCGCCCCTGCCTCTCACAACTACTGGATAAGATAAGAGATAAGATAAGATAAGATTTCGTTCGGATTTTTAACCCCGGAGGGTTAGCCACCCAGGATAACCCAAGAAAGTCAGTGCGTCATCGAGGACTGTCTAACTTATTTCCATTGGGGTCCTTAATCTTGTCCCCCAGGATGCGACCCACACCAGTCGACTAACACCCAGGTACCTATTTGCTGCTAGGTGAACAGGACAACAGGTGTAAGGAAACGTGTCGAAATGTTTCCACCCGCCGGGAATCGAACCCGGGCCCTCCGTGTGTGAAGCGGGAGCTTTAGCCACCAGGCCACCGGGCCACCCTATGACATGGCCTTGGATGCACTGGAAGAAAATCAGAATGCAGATGTAATATACACAGACTTTGCAAAAGCATTTGACAAATGCGATCATGGCGTAATAGCCCATAAAATACGTGCTAAAGGAATAACTGGGAAAGTGGGGAGATGGATCTTCAACTTCCTAACAAATCGAACACAAAGAGTAGTGGTCAACAGAGTTAAATCGGAGGCTGCCATAGTGAACAGCTCTGTTCCACAAGGCACAGTACTCGCCCCCATCTTATTCCTTATCCTCATATCAGACATAAACAGAGATATACACCACAGCACCGTATCATTCTTTGCGGATGATACTAGGATCTGCATGAGGCTGTCATCTGCTGAGGACGCGGTTAACCTCCAAGAAGATATAAACAAAGTTTTCCAGTGGGCAACGGTAAACAATATGATGATCAATGAGGACAAATTCCAACTACTCCGTTATGGAAAACTGGAGGAGATAATAACTAGAACAGAGTATACTACTGACTCCGGCCATACAATAGAGCGAAAAAATTATGTAAGGGACCTGGGAGTAGTAATGTCTGAGGATCTCACTTTCAAGGATCACAACAGTGCCACGATCGCACGTGCAAAGAAAATGATAGGATGGATAATGAGAACTTTCAAAACGAGAGATGCCAAGCCCATGATGATCCTTTTCAAATCACTTGTTCTCTCTAGGCTGGAATACTGCTGTACATTAACATCTCCATTCAAAGCAGGTGAAATCGCAGATCTAGAGAGTGTACAGAGATCCTTTACTGCACGTATAAGTTCTGTCAAGCACCTTAACTACTGGGAACGCTTGGAAACACTTGACTTGTACTCGTTGGAACGCAGGAGGGAGAGATATATCATAATCT
>NW_027200998.1:2500-14895 GCF_038502225.1 Cherax quadricarinatus
GTATGGTACACCAACGCTGATGGAATAACGAATAAATTTGAGGAGTGGCACGAAAGAGTCAAAGAGGCATCACCAGACATCACAACTCTCACAGAAACCAGGCTTACAGTAGTGATAACAGATGCCATCTTTCCAGATCCTGTGGAAAGACAAAAGGAACAGAGGGGGGAGGAGGAGTGACACTGGTCATCAAAAACCTATGGGATTTTGATGAGCTGGAGAGAGGAGACAGAGGAGAAGCAAGAGATTACATAACCCACCACAGAGCAGCAGGAGGCCAAGGCAAGAGTATGATGAAAGTAATATAGCGATGGTTGACACACTGTCTAAAGTGGCCAGAAGGGCTCATGCGAGCAGGGCAAAGCTGCTGATTATGGGTGACTTCAACCACAAGGAAATTGACTGGGAGAACCTGGAGCCACATGGGAGCCCAGAAACGTGGAGGGATAAGATGATGGGGGTGGTGTTGGAAAACCTCATATACCAACACGTAAGGGACACTACCAGAAAGAGAGAGAGAGAGAGGAGAGGATGAACCAGCAAGATTGGACCTAGTATTCACCTTGAGTAGTGCAGACATTGATGACATCACATATTAAAGACAATTCGGGTTCAGTGATCACGTGGTTCTGAGATTCGAATACTTAGCAGTTATAAAAGGAGAGGGAAGCAAGAAGGGCAGGATGAATGAAACCAAACTACATGAAAGGGGACTACACAGGCATGAAAAATTTCCTGCACAAGGCTCAGGGACAGAGAACTGACAGCAAGTCATGCTAATTGGCGATCAGTCCTAGGACCGGTGCTGTTTCTGGTATTTGTGAACGACATGACGGAAGGAATAGACTCTGAAGTGTCCCTGTCTGCAGATGATGTGAAGTTGATGAAAAGAATTCAATCGGACTTGGACTAGGCAGAACTAGAAAGGGGTCTGGACAGACTGCAGGCCTGGTCACGCAATTCACTCTTGGAGTTGCAACAACCCCTAAGAGGTACCAATCGACCTGACGACCAGAGACAGGATGTTCCAGGGATTGGACACAGCAACAAGGGGTCACAGTTGGAAGTTGAAGACTCAGATGAATCACAGGGATATTAGGAAGTATTTCTTTAGTCACAGAATTGTCAGGACGTGGAATAGTCTGGGAAGTGATGTAGTGGAGGCAGGATCCATACATAGCTTTAAGAAGAGGTATGATAAACTCATAGAGCAGGAAGAGTGGCCTAGTAGTGACCAGTGAAGAGGCGGGGCCAGGAGCTGTGTCTCGGCCCCTGCAACCACAACTAGGTGAGTACAACTAGATGAGTATACACTGTAATCATCTCAGACTGTAAATATCACACACACACACACACACACACACACACAAGGTGAGTACACACACACACACAACACACACACACAACACACACACACAACACACACACACAACACACACAACACACATCTTAATAAGGAATCGTTCAGGACCCTGTACACCGTATACGTTAGGCCCATATTGGAGTATGCGGCACCAGTTTGGAACCCACACCTAGCCAAGCACGTAAAGAAACTAGAGAAAGTGCAAAGGTTTGCAACAAGACTAGTCCCAGAGCTAAGAGGTATGTCCTACGAGGAGAGGTTAAGGGAAATCAACCTGACAACACTGGAGGACAGGAGAGATAGGGGGGACATGATAACGACATACAAAATACTGAGAGGAATTGACAAGGTGGACAAAGACAGGATGTTCCAGAGATTGGACACAGTAACAAGGGGACACAGTTGGAAGCTGAAGACACAGATGAATCACAGGGATGTTAGGAAGTATTTCTTCAGCCACAGAGTAGTCAGTAAGTGGAATAGTTTGGGAAGCGATGTAGTGGAGGCAGGATCCATACATAGCTTTAAGCAGAGGTATGATAAAGCTCACGGCTCAGGGAGAGTGACCTAGTAGCGATCAGTGAAGAGGCGGGGCCAGGAGCTCTGACTCGACCCCCGCAACCTCAACTAGGTGAGTACAACTAGGTGAGTACACACATGTAACGATAGTTTGATTGCCGGCTGCTTGTTAAGGTAGGGTCAGTCTAGCTCCTGCTATCCCCTCCCCTTTCTCCCCCACCCGAAAGGTGACGTGTGGGGCTCCGGCCAAACAGTAATCACTCGACTCACAGCTCCCAGAACAACTAAGTAAAAGCCTCTGCTCCTCTTCTAGTGGATATTGGTTGAAAGCTTCACTTTTGACCAATAATAAACTTAGTCCTTTCAGTTTTAAGCTCCACATGAGACTTCGATAATCACCACCTTTTTTGAGTATCTTGCACTTATCATGGAGAGTGATTTCTTAAGCAGTGGGTAACCTGTCTCTCTTTCCAGCTTGGAATGACAGATCGGGTCACCTGCCAACCAACGAGAAGTGTTGAAGGAGACGGACAGAAACAACCCATGAGACGTCATTCATAATCTACCTACCTGATTAATTGTACAGGACACTACCCCTCATCTTTGCAGTGGTAAAGAATCTGCGTTCCTGTCATCTGGACTGACTATTCAAGGCTATAGACTCTGTGAAGAACTAGTCGTTGGGTTGTCACTCAACACCTGTGACTCCCCCCCACATCATCAACGGCTACAATTTCTACAAGACGGTGTCAACATCAACCAGACACCCCAGTTTACTTGTACATATTAGCGTTGAATTCAAATGGCAATTTTTCATTTCATTTTTCATTTTTCTTTCAAGTAGGATACACCTTCATATTTCAATGTTTTATCTTTGCATTAATAAATAATAAAGAGTTTATCTTTGTGAATTATTTCTTTTTCTATTCATTAATGTTCCTGAGGAGGAGCCAGCCTTGGTAATACTGACTGGAGTGTTACAAGGCTGAGTAAGCCTTCACAATATATATATATATATATATATATATATATATATATAATATATACATATATATATATATATATATATATATATATATATATATATATATATATATATATATATATATATATATATATATATATATATATATATATATTATCACACTGGCCGATTCCCACCAAGGCAGGGTGGCCCGAAAAAGAAAAACTTTCACCATCATTCACTCCATCACTGTCTTGCCAGAAGGGTGCTTTACACTACAGTTTTTAAACTGCAACATTAACACCCCTCCTTCAGAGTGCAGGCACTGTACTTCCCATCTCCAGGACTCAAGTCCGGCCTGCCGGTTTCCCTGAACCCCTTCATAAATGTTACTTTGCTCACACTCCAACAGCACGTCAAGTATTAAAAACCATTTGTCTCCATTCACTCCTATCAAACACGCTCACGCATGCCTGCTGGAAGTCCAAGCCCCTCGCACACAAAACCTCCTTTACCCCCTCCCTCCAACCTTTCCTAGGCCGACCCCTACCCCGCCTTCCTTCCACTACAGACTGATACACTCTTGAAGTCATTCTGTTTCGCTCCATTCTCTCTACATGTCCGAACCACCTCAACAACCCTTCCTCAGCCCTCTGGACAACAGTTTTGGTAATCCCGCACCTCCTCCTAACTTCCAAACTACGAATTCTCTGCATTATATTCACACCACACATTGCCCTCAGACATGACATCTCCACTGCCTCCAGCCTTCTCCTCGCTGCAACATTCATCACCCATGCTTCACACCCATATAAGAGCGTTGGTAAAACTATACTCTCATACATTCCCCTCTTTGCCTCCAAGGACAAAGTTCTTTGTCTCCACAGACTCCTAAGTGCACCACTCACCCTTTTCCCCTCATCAATTCTATGATTCACCTCATCTTTCATAGACCCATCCGCTGACACGTCCACTCCCAAATATCTGAATACATTCACCTCCTCCATACTCTCTCCCTCCAATCTGATATCCAATCTTTCATCACCTAATCTTTTTGTTATCCTCATAACCTTACTCTTTCCTGTATTCACTTTTAATTTTCTTCTTTTGCATACCCTACCAAATTCATCCACCAATCTCTGCAACTTCTCTTCAGAATCTCCCAAGAGCACAGTGTCATCAGCAAAGAGCAACTGTGACAACTCCCACTTTATGTGTGATTCTTTATCTTTTAACTCCACGCCTCTTGCCAAGACCCTCGCATTTACTTCTCTTACAACCCCATCTATAAATATATTAAACAACCACGGTGACATCACACATCCTTGTCTAAGGCCTACTTTTACTGGGAAATAATTTCCCTCTTTCCTACATACTCTAACTTGAGCCTCACTATCCTCGTAAAAACTCTTCACTGCTTTCAGTAACCTACCTCCTACACCATACACCTGCAACATCTGCCACATTGCCCCCCTATCCACCCTGTCATACGCCTTTTCCAAATCCATAAATGCCACAAAGACCTCTTTAGCCTTATCTAAATACTGTTCACTTATATGTTTCACTGTAAACACCTGGTCCACACACCCCCTACCTTTCCTAAAGCCTCCTTGTTCATCTGCTATCCTATTCTCCGTCTTACTCTTAATTCTTTCAATAATAACTCTACCATACACTTTACCAGGTATACTCAACAGACTTATCCCCCTATAATTTTTGCACTCTCTTTTGTCCCCTTTGCCTTTATACAAAGGAACTATGCATGCTCTCTGCCAATCCCTAGGTACCTTACCCTCTTCCATACATTTATTAAATAATTGCACCAACCACTCCAAAACTATATCCCCACCTGCTTTTAACATTTCTATCTTTATCCCATCAATCCCAGCTGCCTTACCCCCTTTCATTTTACCTACTGCCTCACGAACTTCCCCCACACTCACAACTGGCTCTTCCTCACTCCTACAAGATGTTATTCCTCCTTGCCCTATACACGAAATCACAGCTTCCCTATCTTCATCAACATTTAACAATTCCTCAAAATATTCCCTCCATCTTCCCAATACCTCTAACTCTCCATTTAATAACTCTCCTCTCCTATTTTTAACTGACAAATCTATTTGTTCTCTAGGCTTCCTTAACTTGTTAATCTCACTCCAAAACTTTTTCTTATTTTCAACAAAATTTGTTGATAACATCTCACCCACTCTCTCATTTGCTCTCTTTTTACATTGCTTCACCACTCTCTTAACCTCTCTCTTTTTCTACATATACGCCATATATACTCCATATATATATATATATATATATATATATATATATATATATATATATATATATATATATATATATATATATATATATATATAATATAGGGAGGTACCACCTCTAGAACTGTCCTGGGGACCCTCATCCTCAGAGGAAAGAATAAACTTGCTTCAGGGAAATCTCAAGGTTCTCCCTGAAGCTGTTTGAGAATTTTCTCTCCTACCACCCCCTATATTTGATATATATTTTATTTAAAGACAAAATACATTGACAAAACATTCTCAAAAATACAATAGGAAATAAAACAACATAGATAACAACTCAAAGCTACATCTCGAATACTTCATGATTCATAACACTACATCAATAGATCGAACAATGGTATGTAATACTTGTTTATACAGGATTTGGTTAGGTGGAATTCCTTTATGAAAACTCACATATCCCTTCAGATATTTTAATGCCGGCAGTTGAGTGAAATGTCATTATTTTGGTGTAGTCGTGGAGAATCTCCACGACTACGGTGCTCTTCGCACCTACTCCAACGTTGAGGGACTGATTACCTCATCTTCTGGCCATAGTTCAACAACCTTCAAGTTATGTCCTGGAATTTATATTGATAAAGCCACTGGATGGCGAAACGTCTACAATAAAGATACCCAGATGTTGCACATGTGTCTTAATTTCATCTTCTCGGTATTATATACCATTCTTACACATATAATCGAGCGGTTTAACAGCCCACCCTCTTCTTCGGCAGCAACAAGACATAACACACCTGGTTTTGCAGCCACAGATCATACATAGCACTTTGGCTCTCTTATCTATCATTGTGGCTGCCAATGTACCAGTTGTTGTCGCTTTCCACGTTCATTCAATGGAAACCTTTCATTGCCAATAAATTGTTACACAATGTGATAGGTACAATGTGAATTAAATTAAGCTGCTGCGCTTCTACAATCAGCGTCAACCTTACGTTGTCTCACTACAATCCCACTGCTTTGAATTTCTTGTGTAAGGAAGTTTATCAGTCGGGATTTGAACTTCTTGTAATGTAGGAAAGCTTTATGAGTGGCAGCGACAATCATTGACCTTTCAAACAGAATGTTAAATGATGTACGGTACACAACACGGCGCTGTTACCCTGCAGCTTTGATTGTCAACAAATCACTGCATCCATCAAATACCACAAGTGATCCCTTACAATAATGAAGCTTTATATAGGTTACATAGGATGTCACACTCATTCATAGGTAGCATTTTTAGGCTATAACATGGTAAGTGTTCCTCATCTAACACGAACTGAGCATTCCCTAGGATTTCGGGACTGGCATTAATTTTTTCATTTGGGATGTGTCTCTATTATATTTTTTAGTGGATTTTTCTCATTGATCTTTACAAAAAAGGTTATGGAGACTGCTGAGCCACCTCATAGAAAAGTACTCCCATCTCGGTGGAATCTTTGATTACACATGTTATGCGTATGACACGAAGTGTTGAACAGACTACAGCACCTTGTCCTCGTTTTATAATGATATTTGTTTACCCGGGTACATTTGACAATCTATCTTCGCGGTTAAGTTTTACGTCAGCCAGGCATTTGCCCTCCAGACTACATGCCTCAGTCAGGCCAATAGAATAGGCTACATCACCATTTACCTTCTCTGCAACCATGCCGGTTGACATTAGACAAGAGATTCACAAAGCGTGAATGACCCTACAACCACCGAGCAAAATTTTCGCAGCCTCTTGCATCTCTGAATCCACCACCGGAAGACCTTTGTGTTCGGATGATGTAGCATGAGCCTTTTTTAATATCTCATGTGAATCACAGACTAGGATACTATGGGACAAAGTAGACATCCACTCTGTCAAGGAGTTATATCTGATCCCTCTATCACTTGCCATGCCTCGTGAGCTCTTGTTCAATATTTGATCAGAGATGCTTCTTCCCCAGAAATGAGCGATAAATTTGTGAAGTACCCTCTCTCATTGAACTTCTCGTACTCCTCAGAACTCATCCTCCTGATCAGGTGAGACACTTATCTATTTTGCTGGCATAAGTAAAAAATATGTTGGTTAAATGTTTAGTTTTCTCCTATATATCAGTGTAATGGGATGATTAATTTCTGTTCTGTGTTTGCTCTGGGAGTCTGGAGTTGCTCTACTAAAGTTATGCTTCGCTTGTTTACATAGAGAAAGTGTTATTTGACCTTGACTAGTTTGACCAGGAAGAGTTGGGTATCCATTGTTTACTCTACCCTATAAACGATATCGATAAATAAAGTTTTATAGATTTACTTCAGTTTGAAAAAACAGAGAATATCAACAAAATACTAAAATTCATGTGTGTGTGTGTGTGTGTGTACTCACCTATTTGTACTCACCTATTTGTGGTTGCAGGGGTCGAGTCCTAGCTCCTGGCCCCGCCTCTTCACCGGTTGCTACTAGGCCCTCTCTCTCCCCGCTCCATGAGCTTTATCAAACCTCGTCTTAAAACTGTGTATGGTTCCTGCCTCCACTACGTCATTTTCTAGGCTATTCCACTGCCTTACAACTCTATGACTGAAGAAATACTTCCTACTATCTCTCTGACTCATTTGTGTCTTCAACTTCCAATTGTGGCCTCTTGTTTCTGTGTCCCCTCCCTGGAACATCCTGTCTTTGTCCACCTTGTCTATTCCACGCAGTATTTTATATGTCGTTATCATGTCTCCCCTGACCCTCCTGTCCTCCAGTGTGGTCAGGCCGATTTCCCTTAATCTTTCCTCATAGGACATTCCCCTTAGCTCTGGAACTAACCTTGTCGCAAACCTTTGTACTTTCTCTAGTTTCTTGACGTGCTTTATCAAGTGCGGGTTCCAAACAGGTGCTGCATACTCCAGTATGGGCCTGACATACACGGTGTACAGTGTCTTGAATGATTCCTTACTAAGGTATCGGAATGCTGTTCTCAGGTTTGCCAGGCGCCCATATGCTGCAGCAGTTATCTGATTGATGTGTGCTTCCGGAGACATGCTCGGTGTTATACTCACCCCAAGATCTTTCTCCTTGAGTGAGGTTTGCAGTCTTTGGCCACCTAGCCTATACTCTGTCTGTGGTCTTCTGTGCCCCTCCCCCATCTTCATGACTTTGCATTTGGCAGGATTAAATTCGAGAAGCCATTTGCTGGACCAGGTGTCCAGTCTGTCCAGGTCTCTTTGAAGTCCTGCCTGGTCCTCATCAGATTTAATTCTCCTCATTAACTTCACATCATCTGCAAACAGGGACACTTCTGAGTCTAACCCTTCCGTCATGTCGTTCACATATACCAAAAATAGCACTGGTCCTAGGACCGACCCCTGTGGGACCCCGCTCGTCACAGGTGCCCACTGTGATACATCATTACGTACCATGACTCGTTGTTGCCTCCCTGTCAGGTATTCTCTGATCCATTGCAGTGCCCTTCCTGTTATATGCGCCTGATGCTCTAGCTTCTGCACTAATCTCTTGTGAGGAACTGTGTCAAAGGCCTTCTTGCAGTCCAAGAAGATGCAATCAACCCACCCCTCTCTCTCTTGTCTTACTTCTGTTATTTTATCATAAAACTCCAGAAGGTTTGTGACACAGGATTTGCCTTCCGTGAATCCGTGCTGGTTGGCATTTATACTCCTGTTCCGTTCCAGGTGCTCCACCACTCTCCTCCTGATAATCTTCTCCATAATTTTGCATACTATACACGTCAATGACACAGGTCTATAGTTTAGTGCCTCTTTTCTGTCTCCTTTTTTAAAAATGGGAACTACATTTGCCGTCTTCCATACCTCAGGTAGTTGCCCAGTTTCCAGGGATGTGTTGAAGATTGTGGTAAGTGGCACGCACAACATATCTGCTCCCTCTCTAAGGACCCACGGGGAGATGTTGTCTGGTCCCATTGCCTTTGAGGTATCGATGTCCCTTAGCAGTTTCTTCACCTCCTCCTCATCTGTATGTATGTCGTCCAACACTTGTTGGTGTATTCCTTGCTGGTGTGTGTGCGTGTGTGTGTGTGTGTGTGTGTGTGTGTGTGTGTATGTGTGTGTGTGTGTGTGTGTGTGTGTGTGTGTGAATCCTACAATAGCTAAGCGCAAAACAGACACGATATTAAAATTTATTTAGGAAATTTAAGGTCCTTTCATAAATGACTATGAGAAGCTTTATGTCACGCTTAAAAAAGGCTTTATTAATAGCCAGTCATCTTATGATAGTGAATAAAGGGTTGATGACTAGGGTATTTTAAACACGTGTTTTGAGACATTGCTTATTGTATCTAATCATCTGGAAGTAGATCAATTAAAAGAATGTGGTCATATTTAATACATGAAAAGTGTTAACAATGTGATTGTCCGAGTGGATACAAAAGCTTGTAGTAGTAGTAGCAGCTGTGAAATTTACAGAGCATTTTGATAGTACAGGTCACGTAGTTCCTTTAACAATATACATATATATATATATATATATATATATATATATATATATATATATATATATATATATATATATATATATATATATATATATATATATATATATGTCGTGTCGAATATGTAAAACTGGTCAATTAGCAAGAACTCATTTAAAATTAAGTCCTTTCTGAAATTTTCTCTTATACGTTTAAAGATATATTTTTTTAATTAATGTTAATGGAAAAAATTATAATTTTGCACCAAGAGTATCTTAGAAAACTTACCTAACCTTATAATAACAAGAGCAATTTATTTTAGCCTAACCCAACTAAATATATTTTAAATAAGTTTACAATAATTTAGTACTAAACAAACACAATGAAATATATTTTTTTTCGTTAGGTTCAGAATGATTTTGGCGAAATTATTGCATACACAAATTTTCACTTGTCCATAGGACAAGGTGTTTTTGAAGGTGTTCAAATGATGTGCAAGAGTATTTATGAAGGTGTTCTGGGAGTATTCAGTGGTGATTTGGGGGTGTTCGAATGATGTTTTTGGAGTATTCAAAGGTAATTGATGGTGTTTTTGGTGTTGTTCAAAGTAAAGTGTCTGAGTTAGTTTTTGTGATACTGTTGTAAAAATCTGGAGAATGAGGGAGGAGTTTGGGGCATGAGTTGTAATTTAATGAAATATGTAAGTGTAGATAAATTAGAGCTGTCAAATCTTATTTAGGAGTATTCAAAATGTTGTCTTGGAAGTGTTTCAGTGTTGTTTGGAAATGTTCAAAGGTATTTTTGTGAGTATTCAATGATTTATGAGAGTGTTTTGAAGGTGTTCAAAGTAAAGTGAGGTGTGTGTGTGTGTGTGTGTGTGTGTGTGTGTCTGTGTGTGTGTGTGTGTGTGTGTGTATGTATGTGTATCAGTATTAACTTCGTAATATGTAAAATTGTGACTAGTGAATTTATCGAAAAGTGGTTATAAGTTGTAAGTGTTGTGGTGACTTTTTCTGATGAAATAGTTAAAACGAGAAATATGTCTAGACTTGTGTTGTATTTTGTAAAGAAACTGTGGATTGTTGTGGGTATTAACGAAAAAATGTGAAATTATTTGGGTTATCCTGGGTTAAGAATGAAAATGTGTAATGTTTTCCCTATGTTGTATATGAAATGTGTAATACTGAGATGGTGACGACGAAGAAGATCCAGAACAAAAATGCATAGAATTTCTTCGAGAGAAAAATATGTTGATTTTAGTCAGTGATTTGTACCTTTTTTTCAATGAATTTTTTTTTGTTGGATATATATGAAATGCATTGGTTGTATAATAAATAAATGAAAATATTGTGTATTAGTGTTATCCTGTATTTTATTGTCTGCTCGACAAGATTCAGCCTGTGTGTGTGGTCATCACGTGACGTCACTGACATAGGGGGAAGTCGACAAGATTCAGTCTGTATGTGTGAGGTCGTCGCGTGACGTCACTGACCGCCGAGTAAACACAGGTGGAGTGACGTCACACTTGCTTAGACCTGTAGTAAGAGAAAGTGCTATGCCCCATAGGAGGAGTTCATTTGAAATGCTTACCACCAGAGGGGGGAATCCAAAAAACTTGATCCAAGGAGATGGAGTCTTTGTATTATCGAGAAAAACTTGATCCAAGAAGTTGGAGTCTTGGTATTATTGATTTCGAGAAAAATTTGATCCGAGGAGATAATAAGAAATTAAAAAAAAAAATTCGAAAAAATTTGGGGTAGAAGTGGATGGTGGGGGAAATCTTTGTATTATTGTTATCGTGAAAAACTTGATCCGAGGAGATCATAAGAAATTCGAGCCCCGATAGGGGGGAATCCAAGGAAGCGGAGGAGAAATATATGGTTTAGAGGGTGTTGAACCGAAGAGATGGAGCAAGAATTTGGGATGCAAGTGGAAGTCCATTTTGAATGCTTACCCCCAGAGGGGGGAAGCCAAAAAAAAACTTGATCCAAGGAAGTGGAGTCTTTGTATTATCGAGAAAAACTTGATCCGAGGAGATGGAGAGCACAAGAAAATGAAATTCAAAAAATTCGAAAAAAATCGGAAAAAAATTCGGTGGGCGGGGGCGATCCGGACGACGCTGCAGAAGGCGTGGGTGGGAGCGAGGGCAGGCATGCGGGCGGGACGCCGGTCGGGCGGGCGCACGGGCATGGGTGGGGGCGGGGGTGGGGGCGTGGGTGGGGGCGTGGGTGGGGGTCGTGGGTGGAAATCATGGGTGAGGGTCGAGGGTGAGGTGGTCGAGGGTGAGGTGGTCGACTGGGAGGTGGTCGAGGGTGAGGTGGTCGAGGGTGAGGTCAATTTTGCGGGTCGGCGCGGACGGGCTGGCGCTCGGGCTGGCGCGCGGGCGCGCGGGGCTCGGAAGGAGTCCGCTCAGAGGTAGGAGCCACTCTGTAGAAGGCTTTTCGGGAGGAAACCGCTCAGCGGTAGGAGCCACTCTGTAGAAGGCCTTTCAGGAGGAGACCGCTCAGTGGTAGGAGCCACTCTGTAGAAATCATCACTACTTATACATAAATATATATATATATATATATATATATATATATATATATATATATATATATATATATATATATATATATATATATATATATATATATATATATATAATAGGGAGATACCACCTCTAGAACTTTACTGGGCACCCTCATCCTCAGAGAAAACAATACTCATACCTCAGGGAAAGCTCTAGGTTCTCCTCGGAGCTCTTTGAATATTTTCTTCTCCTATCACCCCCTGTAATTTATGTGTTATGTATGTACTTTATTAATTGACAGAATACATTGATAGAAAACACAAACATGAATGCATTGTTACAATATATC
>NW_027200999.1:0-14870 GCF_038502225.1 Cherax quadricarinatus
TGCCTACTTTCTGTATTCGACTTGAAGAAGCCTACTGTAGGGCAGAACGTTTCTAGGAATAAAGTTGTCTAACCTTTATTTGCCTATGTGTCTTACCTAACAAGTTAGGTGGTGTAATAACTTAGACAAGTTAGGGTGGTGTAATAAGTTAGACAGAAGTTAGGGTGGTGTAATAACTTAGACAAGTTAGGGTAGGTGTAATAACTTAGACAAGTTAGGGTGGTGTAATAAGCTTAGACAAGTTAGGGTGGTGTGAATAAGCCTTAGGAGCAAGTTTAGGGTGGTGTAATAACTTACAAGGAAGGTATCCAGTAATGTGAGTTCCTCTTAATATGATCCAACTTGCCTCTTGCACCTCCCTTACATAAGAAATTAACCCTCATCTCCCACCAACCAACCTTCATCCCCTTTAATAACCTTTCCTCTCCCTTTATAACCTTTATCTCCCTTTAGCCATACTTCTTTATCTATTAATAACCTTCATCCTTTAATAACCTTTATCTCCCTTTATAACAACCTATCTCCCTTTATAACCTTTATCTCCCTTAATAACCTTACCCCATCCCCTTTAATAACCTTTCTCTCCATTAATAACCTTTATCTCCCATTAATAACCTTTATCTCCTTAATAACCTTCATCTCCCTTAATTAATCCTTCATCCCTTTAATAACCTTTCTCTCCATTAATAACATTTCTACTCCTTAATAGCAACTATCTCCCTTAATAACCTTCATCCCCTTAAATAACCTTTCTCTCCTTAATAACCTTTCTCTCCTTAATTATGGCCTTTCTCTCCCATTAATAACCTTTCCTCTCTCTTAAGTAAGCCTTTCTCTCCCTTAATAACCTTTCTCCTATTAATAACCTTTCTCTCCCGTAATAACCTTTCTTTCCCATTAATAACCTTTCTCTCCATTAATTAACCTTTCTCTCCATTAATAACCTTTCTCTCCATTAATAACGCCTCTTTCCATAATAACCTTTCTCCATTAATAACCTTTATCTCCCTTTATAACCTTTATCTCCATTAATAACCTTTCTCCTATTAATAACCTTTCCTCTCCATTAATAACCTTTCTCTCCCTTAATAACCTTTATCTCCCTTTATAACCTTTATCTCCCTTAATAACCTTTCTCTCCCATTAATAATCTTTATCTCCCTTTATAACCTTTCTCTCCTTAATAACCTTTATCTCCCTTTAACCTAACCTCTCCCTTAATTAACCTTTCTCTCCATTAATGTAACCTTTCTCTCCCTTAATAACCTTTCCTCTCCTTAATAACCTTTCTCTCCCTTAATAACCTTTCTTTCCTAATAACCTTTCTCTCCATTAATAACCTTTCTCTCCCTTAATAACCTGCCTCTCCCTTAATAACCTTTCTTTCCCTTAATAACCTTTCTCTCCCATTAATAACCTTTCTCTCCCATTAATAATCTTTATCTCCCTTTTATAACCTCTCTCCATTAATGTAAGCCTATCTCCCTTTACCTTTCTCTCCATTAATAACCTTTCTCTCCCTTAATAAGCCTTTATCTCCTTTATAACCTTTATCTCCCTTAATAGCCTTTATCTATTAATAACCTTTCTCTCCTTAATAACCTTTATCTCCCTTTATAACCTTTCTCTCCCATTAATAATTGCCTTTATCTCCCTTTATAACCTTTCTCCTATTAATAACCTTTATCTCCCTTAATAACCTTTCTCTCCTTAATAACCTTTATCTCCCTTTATAACCTTTCTCTCCCATTAATAACCTAACTATCCCATTAATAACCTTTCTCTCCCTTAATAACATTTATCTCCATTAATAACCTTTCTCTCTACATAATCCTTTTTCTCTCCATAATAACCTTTCTCTCCATTAATGTAACCTATCTCCCTTAATAACCTTTATCTCCCTTAATAACCTTTCTCTCCCTTAATAACCTTTCTCTCCCTTAATAACCTTTCTCTCCCTTAATAACCTTTATCTCCCTTTATAACATTTATCTCCCTTAATAACCTTTCTCTCCCTTAATAACCTTTCTCTCCCTTAATAACCTTTCTCTCCCTTAATAACCTTTCTCTCCCTTAATAACCTTTATCTCCCTTTATAACCTTTATCTCATAATAAGCCTTTATCTCCATTAATAACCTTTCTCTCCTTAATAACCTTTATCTCCCTTCATAACCTTTCTCTCCATAAACTAACCTTTATCTCCCTTTATAACCTTTCTCTCCCTTAATAACCTTTATCTCCCTTAATAACCTTTCTCTCACTTAATAACCTTTATCTCCCTTTATAACCTTTCTCTCCCTTAATAACCTTTATCTCCCTTAATAACCTTTCTCTCCCTTAATAACCTTTCTCTCCCTTAATAACCTTTCTCTCCCTTAATAACCAGGTGTGTACACATCAGTGTTGTCACCAACATTACATTCACCTCAAGTCAGTCCTCAGTACCTGACCAGTCGGGCTTTGGTTCGTACGTTGGACAACGTGCGGCCAGCAGTAACAGCCTAGTTGATCACTGATCCACCAGGGTGGGGGCGTTTACTCCAGAAACACCCCCCCCCCAGGTAAACTCCAGGTAGACTTCGGGTAGACTCCAGTTAAACAATATATTGACTAGTCTTCCTCCATCACTCCTTCCCTCCCTCCCTCACTCCTTCCATCTGCCTTCCCTTCCCTCCCACCCTCCTTCCATTCCATCCTCCTTCACACCTCCGCCCTCCCTCCATCACCTCCCCTTCCCTCCCTCCTTCCACCCTCCTTCCCTCCCTCCTTCACTCCTTCCCTCCCTCCCTCACTCCTTCCATCACTCCTTCCCTCCCTCCCTCACTCCTTCCATCACTCCTTCACTCCTTCCCTCCCTCCATCACTCCTTCCCTCCCTCCTTCACTCCTTCCCTCCGCCTTCCCATTCCATTCATTATTCCTCCATCATCCATTCATTCAAAGTCCATTCATACCCATCCCATCCATCCATTCCATTCCGTCCCATTCCATATCCCATCACTCCATTCCATAAACCTCCATTCCATATCCGCACTCCATTCCATCCATTCCGTCCAATTATTCCCATCCCATCCATCCATTCCATCCGTCCATTCCCATTATCCATCATCATCCATTCTCATCCCATATTCCATTCCATTCCCATCCGTCATCCTTCCATTCCCATCCCATTACCATTCATTATCCATTCCCACCCATCCATTATCCATTCCCATCCATTATCCGACTATATTCCATTCCATCCATTCCATACCCCCATTCCACCATTACATCATTATCCATTCCATCCATTCGTCCATATTCATCCGTCCATTCCCGTATCCATCACTCCATTCCCATTGCCTATTCATCATTCCTTCCCATTCCATCCATTCCATAAATTCATATCCCATCCATTCACATCCATTTCCAATCATCCGAAGTCAATCATTTTGCATCATCATTCAATCATTTATCATCATTTATCATTAATGTCATCATTTAATCATCATTACATCATTCATTACATTCATTCATCATCGAAGTCATTCGATTTATCCATTCATTGTCATTTACCATCATCATTACATCATTTATCTCATCATTCATCATTCCATCCATCATTCATCATTTCCATCATCATTTAATCATTAACATCCATCATTCATCATTAATATCATCATTTCATCATTACCATCATCATTCATCATATCCAGCATCATTATCATTTTCATCCATCATTCATCATTTTATCCATCA
Source organism: Cherax quadricarinatus (assembly GCF_038502225.1). Lineage (NCBI taxonomy): Eukaryota > Metazoa > Arthropoda > Malacostraca > Decapoda > Parastacidae > Cherax > Cherax quadricarinatus. The sequence goes on from NW_027200999.1 coordinate 3,739, forward strand.
TTCGTCATTCATTCCATCCATTGTCATTTATCATCATTACCATATCATTATAACATTCGAGTCATCGATTCATCATTCATAAACATTCATTCCATCAATTATCATCCGTTGCATTCATTGCATTCCCTCCTTCCTCCCTTCCCTACACCCTTCCCTACCCACCTTCCACCCCTTCCCTCCCTTCCATCCTTCCTTCCCTCCTTCACACCTTCCCTCCCTCCTTTACTCCTTCCCACCCTCCCTCCTTTGCTCCTTCCCACCCTCCCTTCCACCTCCTTCCCTTCCCTCCATTCACTCCTTCCCTTCCCTCCTTCCACCTTCCCTCCCTCCTTTACCACCCTTCCCTCCCTCCCATTCACTCCTTCCCACCCTCCCTTCCATCCACCTTCCCTCCCTCCTTTCACACCTTCCCTTCCCTCCCTTCCTTCCTTCCTTCCCTCCTTCACTTCCTTCCCTTCCCACCCTCCCCTTCACTCCTTCCCTCCCTCCTTCCTCCTTCCCTCCCTCCCTTCACTCCTTCCTCCCTCCTTCCTTCCTCCTTCCCTCCCTCCTTCCTCCCTTCCCTCCCTCCCTTCCTCCTTCCCTCCCTCCTTCACTTCCCCTTTTCCCCTCCCTCCAAGTTCATTCATTTTCCATCCCTCCATCACTTATTCCCATCCCATCCATTCCGCATTCCGTCCCATCCATTCCATTCCATTCCTTTTATCCCAAATCCATTCACTTATTCCTTCCCTCCATCACTCCCTTATCCATTCACTCCGCCCATTATTCCATTCACCCTTCCCACCTTATTTCACACCATTCCATTCCCATCCATTCCACTCCATTCCATGCCCGCCTTTATTCCACCTTCCCATCCCATTCCATTCACTTATTCCCATCCCGTCATCACTTATTCTCCATCCCTATTCACACCTTCCCTCCCATCCATTTACTCCATTGCCCATCCCATCCCCATTCCATCTCCTCCATCCCATTAAAATATTCCACCATTCCCATCCATTACCATTCATTCCACCATTCCCATTCGCTTCCTTTTCATTCTATCCCGTCCATCACTTGCACCATTCCCGTTCATCACTTATTCCATCCATATTCCCATTGCCTTATCCTCCATCACACCTTCCATCCCATCCATCACTTCTTCCCTCCCTCCTTCACTCCTTCCTCTTTCCTTCCACACCTTCCCTCCCTCCATCCTTCCATCATCACCTCCTTCCCTCCATCCTTCCATCATCACCTCCTTCCCTCCATCCTTCCATCACCTCCTTCCCTCCATCCTTCACTCCTTCCCTCCCTTCATCACCTTGCCCTCCCTCCATTACTCCTTCCCTCCCTCCTTCACCTCCTTCCCTCCTTCATCACCCCTTCCCTTCCCTCCCATCCACTCCTTCCCTCCCTTCACAACACAGTCACCCTTCCCTCCCTCCATCACTCCTTCCCTCCCTCCATCACTCCCCTTCCCTCCCTCCTTCACCTCCTTCCCTCCCCTTCATCACCCCTTCCCTCCCTCCATCCTCCCTTCCCTCCCTCCATCCACCTTCCCTTCCCTTCCATTCCATCCTCCTTCCCTCCCTCCATCACTCCTTCCTTCCACTTCCTTTATCACCCCTTCCTCCCTCCATCACCTCCTTCCCCCTCCCTCCATCCATCCTTCCCTCCCTCCATCACACCTTCCTCCCTCCATCCACTTACTTCCCTCCCTCCTTCCTCCCTTCCTCTTTCCTTCCCACCTTCCCCTCCCTCCATCACCTTCCCACCCTCCCTCCATCACCTCCTTCCCTCCCTCCATCACTCCTTCCCTCCTTCATCACCTTCCCTCCCTCCATCACTCCTTCCCTCCTTCATCACCCCTTCCCTCCCTCCATCACTCCTTCCCTCCCTCCATCACTCCTTCCCTCCCTACTTCACCTCCTTCCCTCTTTCCTTCACACTTTCCTCCCTCCATCACTCCCTTCCCTCCCTCCATCCACCTTCCTTCCCTCCCTTCCACCTCCCCTTCTCTCCCTCCTTCACACCTTCCCTCCCTCCCATCACCTCCTTCCCTTCCTCCATCACTCCTTCCCTCCCTCCATCCACCTTCCCTTCCCATTCCCGTTCCTTGCCACCCTTCCGCCTCAAGTCACTCCATTCCCATCATTATCCTGCCCCCATTCCCTCCATCCATCCCATTCCCATTCCCATCCATCACTCCATTCCCATATCCATTCATTTAATATTCCATCTTCCATTCACAGCGCCATCCCATCCGTCATCACTTCCGCCCTCCCATCCGTCCATCCATTCCCTCCCATCCATTCCATCCATTCCCATCCCATCCATTCCACCTTATTCCCGCCCTCCATCACTCCATTCCCTTATTCCATCACTCCGTTCCCATCCCATTCCATCCACTCCGTTCCCATCCATTCATCACCCTTCCGTCCCATTCCATCCATCCAAATTCCATCCATTATCCATCAATCGGCTTCCCTTCCGCTTCCATCCATTATCATTTCCCCTTCAACCATTCGCCATATTTCCCTCCCATCCATCATCATTCCATTCCCATCCCGTCCATCATTATCATTCCCGTCCCATCCATTCCACTCCATTCCCATTGCCATCCATTTACACTCCATTCCCATTCCCACCGCATTCCTTCCCTCCATCACCTCCTTCCCTCCATCCTTCCATCATCACCTTCCCTCCATCCTTCCATCACCTCCTTCCCTCCCTCCATCACTCCTTCCCTCCCTCCTTCAGACCTTCCCTCCCTCCTTCACACCCCTTCCCTCCCTCCTTCACAACTTCCCTCCCTTCATCAGACCTTCTTTCCCTCCTTCACACCTTCCCTCCCTCCATCTCTCCTTCCCTCCTCCCTTCCTCCAGCCCCTCCCTCCATCACCTCCTTCCTTCCCTCCATCCTCCTTCCCTCCCATCCCATCCACCTTCCCTTCCCCTCCCATCCACCTCCTTCCCTTCCTCCATCACTCCTTCCTCCCTCCATCACCTCCCTTCTTTCCTCCTTTACTCCTTCCCCTCCCTCCTTCACACCTTCCCTCCCTCCTTCACACCTTCCCTCCTCCTTCACCTTCCCTCCCTTCATCACACCTTCCTCCCTCCCTATTCACACTCCCTCCCTCCATCACCTTCCCATTCCCATCCATTCCATTCCATTCCCATTATCCATCCAAGTCCATTCCCATTCCATCCATCGTCCATCCCATACCCTTTATCATTTTCTCCATTCCCATTCCCATCCTATCAACTCCATTCCCATTCCATTCCATCACTCCATTCCCATGCCCATCCTATCCGTCCATTCCCATTCCCATCCATGCATATTCATTCCATCCCATCCATTCAGGTTCCCATTCCCATCCCATTCCGCCATATTCCATTCATCCATTACACCACCATCCATTCCATCACACCTTATTCCCATCCATTCATTCACCGCCCTATTCCATCATCCGTTCCCATCCCATTCCCTCCATTACCATCCATTATTCCCATTATCCATCCGGTAATTATTCCCATCCATCCGAAATCCATTCCCATTACCCTCCATCCACTCCATTCCCATTCCCACCCATCATCCTTGCCCTCCCATCCATATCCATTCCATCCCATCCATTACCATCCATTACCGTCCATCATTCATCCCTCCTATTCCCTCCTTCCCATCCACTCATTCCTCCCTCCATATCTCCTTACCTCCCTCCATCCACCTTCCCTTCCCTCCCATCCTCCTTCCCTTCCCTCCCATCCATCTCCTTCCCTCCTCCATCACTCCTTCACTCCCTCCATCTCCTTCCACCCTCCCTCCATCCACTCCTTCCCTCCCTCCATCCACCTTCCCTTCCCTCCCTCCGTACTTCCCCTCCCTCCATCCATCCTCCGCCCTCCCTCCATCCTCTTTCCCTTCCCTCCATCCTCCTTCCCTCTCTCCATCACTCCTCCACCCTCCCTCCATCACTCCTCCACCCTCTCTCCATCACCTCCTTCCCTCCCTCCATCCTTCCTTCCCTCCTCCATCCTCCTTCCCTCCCTCCATCACCTCCTTCCCCCTCCCATCCATCACTCCTTCCCTCCTCCTTCACCACCCTTCCCTCCTGCACCTTACCTCCGCCATTCCCATTCCCATCCATTCCAATAAATTCCCTCCATCATTACCATCATTCCCATTCCCATCCATTATCCATCCATTCCCATCCATATTCACTCCATTCCCAATATATTCACTCATCATTCCATCCCATTCCCATTCCATCCATTCCATCCATTATTATCCATTCCCATTCCCATCCATTTTATCCATTCCCATTCCCGTTCCGCCATTCGCCGTCCATCCATTACCACTCCATTCCCATTCCCATATTCCTCCATCCCATCCCATTCCGCCATTCCACCTTCCATCACTTCATTCACTTCATTTCCATTCCGTCCATCATTATCCGTTCCGGCCATCATTCCTCCATTGTTCCCGCCCATTTGCTTCCATCCATTACCCGCCCGCCATTACCATTTCCACCTTCCATTACCCAAATCCATTCCTCCATTCCCATGCCCGCCTATTCACCTTCCCATCCCATTCCATTCATTATCCTTCCCGTCCCATCCGTTACTATTCTCATCCCATTGCCACCCACCTTTCCCACCCATCCATACGGCCTTCCCTCCATTCCATTCACTCATGCATCCCTCCCTCCTTCACTCCTTCCCTCCCTCCTTCACTCCTTCCCACCCTCCTTCATTCTTTTCCTCCCTCCATCACTCCTTCCCACCCTTCATCACTCCTTCCCTCCCTCCTTCCCTCCTTCCCTCCCTCCATCACACCTTCCCTCCCTCCATCACTTCTTCCCTCCCTCCTTCACTCCTTCCCTCTTTCCTTCACACCTTCCCTCCCTCCATCACTCCTTCCCTCCCTCCATCACTCCTTCCCTCCCTTCATCACCCCTTCCCTCCCTCCATCACTCCTTCCCTCCCTCCATCACTCCTTCCCTCCCTCCTTCACTCCTTCCCTCCCTTCATCACCCCTTCCCTCCCTCCATTACTCCTTCCCTCCCTCCTTCACTCCTTCCCTCCCTTCATCACCCCTTCCCTCCCTCCATCACTCCTTCCCTCCCTTCATCACCCCTTCCCTCCCTCCATCACTCCTTCCCTCCCTCCATCACTCCTTCCCTCCCTCCTTCACTCCTTCCCTCCCTTCATCACCCCTTCCCTCCCTCCATCACTCCTTCCCTCCCTCCATCACTCCTTCCCTCCCTCCATCACTCCTTCCCTCCCTCCATCACTCCTTCCCTCCCTTCATCACCCCTTCCCTCCCTCCATCACTCCTTCCCTCCCTCCATCACTCCTTCCCTCCCTCCATCACACCTTCCCTCCCTCCATCACTCCTTCCCTCCCTCCTTCACTCCTTCCCTCTTTCCTTCACACCTTCCCTCCCTCCATCACTCCTTCCCTCCCTCCATCACTCCTTCCCTCCCTCCATCACTCCTTCCCTCCCTTCATCACCCCTTCCCTCCCTCCATCACTCCTTCCCTCCCTTCATCACCCCTTCCCTCCCTCCATCACTCCTTCCCTCCCTCCATCACTCCTTCCATCCCTCCATCACTCCTTCCCTCTTTCCTTCACACTTTCCCTCCCTCCATCACTCCTTCCCTCCCTCCATCACTCCTTCCCTCCCTCCTTCACTCCTTCCCTCCCTCCTTCACACCTTCCCTCCCTCCATCACTCCTTCCCTTCCTCCATCACTCCTTCCCTCCCTCCATCACTCCTTCCCTCCCTTCATCACCCCTTCCCTCCCTCCATCACTCCTTCCCTCCCTTCATCACCCCTTCCCTCCCTCCATCACTCCTTCCCTCCCTCCATCACTCCTTCCCTCCCTCCTTCACTCCTTCCCTCTTTCCTTCACACTTTCCCTCCCTCCATCACTCCTTCCCTCCCTCCATCACTCCTTCCCTCCCTCCTTCACTCCTTCCCTCCCTCCTTCACACCTTCCCTCCCTCCATCACTCCTTCCCTCCCTCCATCACTCCTTCCCTCCCTCCATCACTCCTTCCCTCCCTTCATCACCCCTTCCCTCCCTCCATCACTCCTTCCCTCCCTCCATCACTTCTTCCCTCCCTCCTTCACTCCTTCCCTCTTTCCTTCACACCTTCCCTCCCTCCATCACTCCTTCCCTCCCTCCATCACTCCTTCCCTCCCTCCTTCACACCTTCCCTCCCTCCATCACTCCTTCCCTTCCTCCATCACTCCTTCCCTCCCTCCATCACTCCTTCCCTCCCTCCATCACTCCTTCCCTCCCTCCTTCAGACCTTCCCTCCCTCCTTCACACCTTCCCTCCCTCCTTCACAACTTCCCTCCCTTCATCAGACCTTCTTTCCCTCCTTCACACCTTCCCTCCCTCCATCTCTCCTTCCCTCCCTCCTTCACTCCTTCCCTCCCTCCATCACTCCTTCCTTCCCTCCATCACTCCTTCCCTCCCTCCATCACTCCTTCCCTCCCTCCATCACTCCTTCCCTTCCTCCATCACTCCTTCCCTCCCTCCATCACTCCTTCTTTCCCTCCTTTACTCCTTCCCTCCCTCCTTCACACCTTCCCTCCCTCCTTCACACCTTCCCTCCCTCCTTCACACCTTCCCTCCCTCCATCACACCTTCCCTCCCTCCTTCACACCTTCCCTCCCTCCATCACTCCTTCCCTCCCTCCTTCACTCCTTCCCTCCCTCCATCACTCCTTCCCTCCCTCCATCACTCCTTCCCTCCCTTTATCACTCCTTCCCTCCCTCCATCACTCCTTCCCTTCCTCCATCACTCCTTCCCTCCCTCCATCACTCCTTCCCTCCCTCCTTTACTCCTTCCCTCCCTCCTTCAGGCCTTCCCTCCCTCCTTCACACCTTCCCTTCCTCCTTCACACCTTCCCTCCCTTCATCACACCTTCCCTCCCTCCTTCACACCTTCCCTCCCTCCATCACTCCTTCCCTCCCTTCCTCCTTCACTCCTTCCCTCCCTCCATCACTCCTTCCCTCCCTCCATCACTCCTTCCCTCCCTCCATCACTCCTTCCCTCCCTCCATCACTCCTTCCCTCCCTCCATCACTCCTTCCCTCCCTCCATCACTCCTTCCCTCCCTCCATCACTCCTTCCCTCCCTCCATCACTCCTTCCATCCCTCCATCACTCCATCCCACCCACCATCACTCCTTCCCTCCCTCCATCACTCCTTCCCTCCCTCCATCACTCCTTCCCTCCCTCCATCACTCCTTCCCTCCCTCCATCACTCCTTCCCTCCCTCCATCACTCCTTCCCTCCCTCCATCACTCCTTCCCTCCCTCTATCACTCTTTCCCTCCCTCCATCACTCCTTCCCTCCCTCCATCACTCTTTCCCTCCCTCCATCACTCCTTCCCTCCCTCCATCACTCCTTCCCTCCCTCCATCACTCCTTCCCTCCCTCCATCACTCCTTCCCTCCCTCCATCACTCCTTCCCTCCCTCCATCACTCCTTCCCTCCCTCCATCACTCCTTCCCTCCCTTCATCACTCCTTCCCTCCCTCCATCACTCCTTCCCTCCCTCCATCACTCCTTCCCTCCCTCCATCACTCCTTCCCTCCCTTCATCACTCCTTCCCTCCCTCCATCACTCCTTCCCTCCCTCCATCACTCCTTCCCTCCCTCCATCACACCTTCCCTCCCTCCATCACACCTTCCCTCCCTCCATCACTCCTTCCCTCCCTCCATCACTCCATCCCTCCCTCCATCACACCTTCCCTCCCTCCATCACACCTTCCCTCTCTCCATCACACCTTCCCTCTCTCCATCACACCTTCCCTCCCTCCATCACACCTTTCCTCCCCTCCATCACTTCATCTTCCCTTCCCTCCATCACACCATCTTCCCTTCCCTCCATCACACCATCTTCCCTTCCCTCCATCACACCATCTTCCCTTCCCTCCATCACACCGTCTTCCCTTCCCTCCATCACACCATCTTCCCTTCCCTCCATCACACCATCTTCCCTTCCCTCCATCACACCATCTTCCCTTCCCTCCATCACACCTTTCCTCCCCTCCTTTCCTCCCCTCCATCACACCTTTCCTCCCCTCCATCACACCTTTCCTTCCCTCCATCACACCTTTCCTCCCCTCCATCACACCTTTCCTTCCCTCCATCACACCATCTTCCCTTCCCTCCATCACACCTTTCCTCCCTCCATCACACCTTTCCTTCCCTCCATCACGTCTTCCCTTCCCTCCATCACACCTTTCCTCCCCTCCATCACACCTTTCCTTCCCTCCATCACCTTTCCTTCCCTCCATCACACCTTTCCTCCCTCCATCACACCTTTCCTCCCCTCCATCACACCTTTCCTCCCCTCCATCACACCTTTCCTCACGTCTTTCCCCTCCATCACACCTTTCCTCCCCTCCATCACACCTTTCCTTCCCTCCATCACACCCTCTTCCCTTTCCTCCATCACACCGTCTTCCCTTCCCTCCATCACACCTTTCCTTCCATCACACCTTTCCCCTCCATCACACCTTTCCTCCCTCCATCACACCTTTCCTCCCCTCCATCACACCTTTCCTTCCCTCCATCACGTCTTTCCTTCCCTCCATCACACCTTTCCTCCCTCCATCACACCTTTCCTTCCCTCCATCACACCTTTCCTCCCCTCCATCACACCTTTCCTTCCCTCCATCACGTCCTTTCCTTCCCTCCATCACACCTTTCCTCCCCTCCATCACACCTTTCCTCCCCTCCATCACACCTTTCCTCCCCTCCATCACACCTTCCCTTCCTTTCCTACCCTCCATCACACCTTTCCTCCCCTCCATCACACCTTTCCTCCCCTCCATCACACCTTTCCTACCCTCCATCACACCTTTCCTTTTCCCTCCATCACGTCTTTCCTTCCCTCCATCACACCTTTCCTCCCTCCATCACACCTTTCCTTCCCTCCATCACACCTTTCCTCCCTCCATCACGTCTTTCCTCCCCTCCATCACACCTTTCCTCCCCTCCATCACACCTTTCCTTCCCTCCATCACGTCTTTCCTTCCCTCCATCACACCTTTCCTCCCCTCCATCACACCTTTCCTCCCCTCCATCACACCTTTCCTCACCTCCATCACACCTTTCCTTCCCTCCATCACTCCATCTTCCCTTCCCTCCATCACACCTTTCCTCCCCTTCCTTTTCCCTCCATCACACCTTTCCTCCCCTCCATCACACCTTTCCTTCCCTCCATCACACCTTTCCTCCCCTCCATCACACCTTTCCTCCCCTCCATCACACCTTTCCTCCCCTCCATCACACTTCCCTTCTTTCCTCCCTCCATCACACCTTTCCTCCCCCCTCCATCACACGTCTTTCCTTTCCTCCTCCCTCCATCACACCTTTCCTCCCCTCCATCACACCTTTCCTCCCCTCCTCCATCCATCACGTCTTTCCTTCCCTCCATCACACCTTTCCCCCTCCATCACACCTTTCCTCCCTCCATCACACCTTTCCTCCCCTCCATCACACCTTTCCTCCTCCCCTCCATCACACTTTCCTTTTCCTCCTTCCCTCCATCACACCTTTTCCCCTCCTTTCCTTTCCTCCCTCCATCACACCTTTCCTCCCCTCCTCCATCCACACGTCTTTCCTTCCCTCCATCACACCTTTCCTCCCCTCCATCACACCTTTCCCTCCCTCCATCACACCTTTCCTCCCCTCCATCACACCTTTCCTTCCCTCCATCACACCGTCTTCCCTTCCCTCCATCACACCATCTTCCCTTCCCTCCATCACACCTTCCTCCCTTCCATCACACCTCCCCTTCCTTTCCTCCCCTCCATCACACCTTTCCTTCCCTCCATCACACCTTTCCTCCCTCCATCCTTTTCCCTCCATCACACCTCCCCTTCCTTTTCCCTCCATCACACCATCTTCCCTTCCCTCCATCACACCTTCCTCCCTTCCATCACACCTTTCCTCCCCTCCATCACACCTTCCATCCTCCTTCCCTCCATCACACTGTTTTCCCTTCCCTCCATCACACCATCTTCCCTTCCCTCCATCACACCTTTCCTCCCCCCTCCATCACACCTTTCCTCCCCTCCATCACACCTTTCCTCCCCTCCATCACACCTTTCCTTCCCTTTCCTTCCCTCCATCACACCTTTCCTCCATCCTCCATCACACCTTCCATCACACCTCCCCTCCATCACACCTTTCCTCCCCTCCATCACACCTTTTTCCCTCCATCACCCCTCCATCACACCTTTCCTCCCCTCCTCCATCACACCTTCACACCTCCCCTCCATCACACCTTTCCTTCCCTCCATCACACCTTTCCTCCCCTCCATCACACCTTTCCTTCCATCACCTCCCCTCCATCACACCTTTCCTCCCCTCCATCACACCTTTCCTTCCATCACACCTTTCCTCCCCTCCTCCATCACGTCTTTCCTCCCCTCCATCACACCTTTCCTTCCCTCCATCACACCATCTTCCCTTCCCTCCATCACACCATCTTCCCTTCCCTCCATCACACCATCTTCCCTTCCCTCCATCACACCATCTTCCCTTCCCTCCATCACACTGTCTTCCCTTCCCTCCATCACGTCTTTCCTCCCCTCCATCACACCTTTCCTCCCCTCCATCACACCTTTCCTCCCCTCCATCACACCTTTCCTTCCCTCCATCACACCTTTCCTTCCCTCCATCACACCTTTCCTCCCCTCCATCACACCCTTCCTTTCCCTGCTACACCATCACACCTTCCCTTCCCTCCATCACACCTTCCCTTCCCTCCATCACACCATCTTCCCTTCCCTCCATCACACCTTCTTCCCTTCCCTCCATCACACCATCTTCCCAACCCTCCATCACACCTTTCCTTCCCTCCATCACACCTTTCCTCCCCTCCATCACACCTTTCCTCCCCTCCATCACACCTTTCCTCCCCTCCATCACACCTTTCCTCCCTCCATCACACCTTTCCTTTCCTCACACCTTTCCTCCCTCCATCACACCTTTCCTTCCCTCCATCACACCTTTCCTCCCCTCCATCCCTCCATCACACCTTCTTCCCTTCCCTCCATCACTCCGTCTTCCCTTCCCTCCATCACACCTTTCCCTCCCTCCATCACACCTTTCCTCCCCT
>NW_027201000.1:0-14870 GCF_038502225.1 Cherax quadricarinatus
CAAGCAAAATTATGCTTATGTAACTACAAAAAGATTCTGTAAATTGCAAATGAGTAATTACAAACACTGCATATCAGAAAACATCCAGGAATGTTAATGTGGTACTTACTTTGAACTGGAACTGAGAGAGATCGGACAACAGCTGAGCTACTAAGCCGAGTCGTTCAATTATTGCATCATTAATGACACTGTTCCAGACTGGAAGAGTATGAAGAGTTCGTACTAAGGAGACTACTGCTTCTGCAACAGTACTTGAGTGAGTTGATGTTACAGCTACACATGTTCCATGGCTCTTCTTGCCTACCAAATAAAGAAAACAATAATCTGAAGGGAAAGAGGAGAATCATAAGCTATTACTTTACACACAAAACTGATTGTTTAACATTTTTAAGTGTATTTAATTATTAAAACATTAGGCAGATTATTCTACTAAGTATACAGGTAACCCCTTCTCCTGTATACAATAATAAATTTAAAAAGAGAAACTCGTTTTTATTTTTTAGATCACCCTGCCTTGGTGGAATATGCCAAGTTCACTGAAAAAAAAATTTAATGCTAGACAAACTGACAAGACTGAAACTTCATTTGGTAAAGTTTCATTTAACCTTTCACTAATAATTTTTCTGTTCAAGAGACGTTGGAAATACAGGAAAAAGTCCTTCACTATACACAATATTTATCAGCCTTAATGATACAAAGAGTTCTAAAGACCAAATGCTTATATTTTTTAATTCCTCCTCTGTCCTGTGGCTTCTGCTGAGATGGCATTAGTTTTCTTCAATGAGTACACAGTCTCAGTCTCTCTCTCTCTCTCTCTCTTTTTTTTTTAACCCTTTGACTGTTTTGCCTGTATATATACGTATTATGAGCCACTGTTTCGGACGTACGTATGTATAATCAATAATTCTAGCGGCTTCAAATCAAGCAGGAGAAAGCTGGTAGGTCCACATGTGAGAGAATGGGTCTGTGTGGTCAGTGTGCACTGTATAAAAAAAATTCTGCAGCACGCAGTGCATAATGAGAGAAAAAAACTCCGACCGTGTTTTTGGATTAAAACGCCTACTTAGAGGTGTATTTTCCTATAGTATTTATTCTCATTTTCATGGTCTCATTTGATAGAATGGAAAACATATTACAGAAATAGAGATGATTTTGATTTAGTTTCACGATGAAAACAACCTTGAAATTGAGCTCAAAGTAGCAGAAATGTTCGATTTTTACCAATGTTCAAGAGAAAGCAAATCACACCACACGTACAATACACGTCAACTGGGAAGTCTAACATTCTTTCACTAGTGCACTGATATTATTTATACCATTTTTACAATAATGCAGTAGTCTGCATAGTAAATCTATTTTTTGTGTGAATAAAAAATCAAAAGAGAGAGCAGGAGTAATATAAAAGGGGCCTGGAGATGTGACTAATGAACAGAGGATATGTTATTTTAGTGCCAAGAATGTCTGCATTGTTTATTCTGAACCCTATTTTGAAATTGGCATCTTTTTAATTTGAGTGAAATTAGCTAAATTGCCAATTTCTGATGACTTTATTGGGTAGCTGAAATCAGTAAATGGGCAGTTTCTTGTACTCAGTTGACAGAAAAAATGGAGTTCTAAAGAAATAGCTATGAGTTTGGTTGACTAGAACAAAGGAATTGGCCGAAAATTGGGCTCAAAGTCGGCGAAATCACCAATGCGTATATATCGCCGAGATCAATAACTTCACGGGAGCGTAATTCAATAAGTTTTTGATCTAATTTCGTACTTTTGGTGTCATTACCATCAGGAAAAGATTCTCTATCATTTCAAAAGGAAAAATTATTTTTTTTTTTTCCAAAAATTTTTCGACACCAGGAGACACTTCAGGATTTGGGGTTGCAACAGTCAAAGGGTTAACAAGTTTGCCATCTCCCACCAAGGCAGGGTGACCCCCCCCCCCAAAAAAAAAAAAAAAAAACTTTCACCATCAAGCACACTATCACTGTCTTTGCAGAGGCACAGTTTAGATGTCATCCCAACACCTCCTTTAGTGTCGGCACTGTACTACTCACTTCCAGGATTCAAATCTGTCTAACCGGTTTCCCTAATTCCCTTCACAAAATATTTCCCTGGTCATAATTCAACAGCTCATCAAGTCCCAAAAATCATTTGTCTCCACTCAGTGCCTGCTCTAATTGCAAATACATAAAAATATTCAGTATAAAACTTACTTGTTGCACTGATAGCGGGATCATTTGCACAAGTAAGGATGGTGTTGCCCAGTAATAAGAATATACGATCCAGCAAAATCTGTCTTTCCTCAAGGTCGTCAATACGATGAGGTAACACAGATGTCAAGAGTCGTAAGGCCAGTATCTGTAATTTATATAAAATTTTGCTTCATTTTAATATTGTCATTAACATTCTAGATTTAACTAATTACAGTGAAACTCTTCATATACAGCTGACCATCAACTGAAATGGTAGTCTTGAAAAATGACATCTAATAAAAAAATGATCTTAAATGAACTGCAGAACACATGGGAAAAACAGTTACACATATTACACCTCAAAAATGACAGATTTTTCTAGGTTTTGAAATTGTAAAAAAAAAAAAAAAAAATTATAAAAATGTAACTGCAGTTGGATGTGGTTATGTGTTATGTTTATTACAATGATTATGGCTACAAAGGTTACATAAATAATATTTTCTTTATATTCTGGTTGCTGGTGTACATCTATAATTTTGAAATGAGTTGAGAGGAATGGTGCGGCCCTACATGACTGAGGTGGAAGCTTGTGGATTGGTGGTTGAGATGGATGGCTGAGGTTCTTGCACTGATATCTTTGGTTGCAGTGACACACTAAGGAATTCTATAATGCATCTTTAGTCTGTTTTACTGTACTTATACAGCTGATGGAAAGGCATCAGCAGCAATTCCAGTCAGTGTTTCAGAGCAGTGCTTCTAACTTTGTCAAGGTCCTCATCAGTCAAGAAGTCTGCTAGTTTAGCAGCAACATGGAACTGCTCATGTAACTATTGCAATTTTAAGAGTTTTTTGTTCAGGTTCTTCTTTCTCATCTTTATTTGTTAACTACCTCCCTTGTATCTGAGCAGTGAGCTCTGTCAACAATTTTTGTGGGTTCTGTCTTCATCATTATGTTTTAAAGGCTTATTCATATCATCTTCTTGCATATCTTCAAAGCCCTCACCTGGCATTCTCATTGCCAGCTCAACTATTTCCTGCACCTGCCTCTCAACTGAGGGAAAAACCTGTGAAATTGTTTACGACCCCAGTTATAATTTTTCCCAGCATGGATTGGGTCACTTCTTTCCATGCATTTCTGACATAGTCAATGGCATCTACAATGTTAAATTTATGTCAGCATCCATTGCTGCAACAATTTTCCACATAATTTTTCATGTGTGGATACATTTAAATGCCCTAATAATTCCATGATCCGGTGCTTATATTAAAAGTGTTGTATCTAGCAGTAAAAACACAACTTTTACATCCACCAGAGCTTCTGGATGAGAATGGGAATTATTATGAGTGAAGAGAACTTCAAATGCAAAGTTCTTACTGTGCAGGTAAAATGTGACTTTGGGAATAAAATGATGCTTAAATCAGTCAATAAATAATTCCTCTGTTATCCATGTTGACCGGTTTAACCTCCAAGTAACTGATAAGGTAGCTTTATCAGTTCCTTACAAAGCATGGGGAGTCATGGAGCAGTAAATAACCAAAGGGCTTACACTTAAAATTGCTTGATGCATTACCACAAACTAGCAAGCTGAAGCAATCCTTTGTTACCTTGAATCCTGGTGCACTTTTCTCTTGACAGCTAATGTAAGTTCTGGATGGCAACTTCTTCCAGTAAAGACTTGTCTTGGCAGCATTAAACACTTGCTATGGCTCATGGCCATCCTTAGAAACAATTTCCTCCAATTAAACAGGGAAATTCCCTGAAACTGAGAGGTAAGCTGAAGCATTTTCACTAGAAAACTTAATATTACACAACAGACTGCAATTTGAACTTGTGGAACCAGCCTTTACTAAACACTCTTGCTCATGCCTTCCTTTCTCATTACACAGTATCTTTTGCATATCAACTGTAGAGACTAAGCTGTTTTCCTACCTCAGCCCATTTCAAAGCCCAGCCATATCTAAAGTATATCACTACCCCTTGGAATGCCCAGCCCCTCCCACAATAACTGATTAACACTTAGGGTATCTAGTTACTGCTAACTGAAAAGGAGTGGCAGGTGTAAGGAAACATGTCCAATGCTTTTCCCCATACCAGGGATCGAATCAAAGACCCAAGCCATAGGATTATAGTAACTCTAAGGCTCTTTCCCTTATTAGGTTGAAATAAAGTGGTACACCTTTCATGGCTGCATCTGTATTTGAAGAAGCCTGCTGCACAGACATAGCACTTTTTTTCAATAAAGATCTCCAGTGTTGCATTTGTCTCTTATTCATCAAAGTGATTTATGCTACTTTCACTGACATAACAAAAGTGAATATAATCAATCAACAAACATGAGAGCAACTACTTCAACAAAGGTGATTAGAGTTGTAAATGAAAACTAACTTACTTGCATACATCCTATGAAGGGAATACTTGTGATTTAATTTAACCAGGACATATGAAATTTGGTAGGGTATGCAAAAGAAGAAAATTAAAAGTGAATACAGGAAAGAGTAAGGTTATGAGGATAACAAAAAGATTAGGTGATGAAAGATTGGATATCAGATTGGAGGGAGAGGGTATGGAGGAGGTGAATGTATTCAGATATTTGGGAGTGGAGGTGTCAGCGGATGGGTCTATGAAAGATGAGGTGAATCATAGAATTGATGAGGGGAAAAGGATGAGTGGTGCACTTAGGAGTCTGTGGAGACAAAGAACTTTGTCCTTGGAGGCAAAGAGGGGAATGTATGAGAGTATAGTTTTACCAACGCTCTTATATGGGTGTGAAGCATGGGTGATGAATGTTGCAGCGAGGAGAAGGCTGGAGGCAGTGGAGATGTCATGTCTGAGGGCAATGTGTGGTGTGAATATAATGCAGAGAATTCATAGTTTGGAAGTTAGGAGGAAGTGCGGGATTACCAAAACTGTTGTCCAGAGGGCTGAGGAAGGGTTGTTGAGATGGTTTGGACATGTAGAGAGAATGGAGCGAAACAGAATGACTTCAAGAGTGTATCAGTCTGTAGTGGAAGGAAGGCGGGGTAGGGGTCGGCCTATGAAAGGTTGGAGGGAGGGGGTAAAGGAGGTTTTGTGTGCGAGGGGCTTGGACTTCCAGCAGGCATGCGTGAGCGTGTTTGATAGGAGTGAATGGAGACAAATGGTTTTTAATACTTGACGTGCTGTTGGAGTGTGAGCAAAGTAACATTTATGAAGGGGTTAAGGGAAACCGGCAGGCTGGACTTGAGTCCTGGAGATGGGAAGTACAGTGCCTGCACTTAATGTTGCAGTTTAAAAACTGTAGTGTAAAGCACCCTTCTGGCAAGAGTGATGGAGTGAATGATGGTGAAAGTTTTTCTTTTTTGGGCCACCCTGCCTTGGTGGGAATTGGCCAGTGTGATAATAAAAAAAAAATAAAAAAATATGAAAACAATCTCCATGGGAAAGTGGAACAGAATTCTTCCTCCATAAGCCATGCGTGTCGTAAGAAGCGACCAAAATGCCGAGAGCAAGGGGCTAGTAACCCCTTCTCCCGCATAAATTACTAAATTTAAATGAGAAACTTTCGTTTTTCTTTTTGGGCCACCCTGCCTTGGTGGGATATGGCCGGTGTGTTGAAAGAAAGAAAAGAAAGAAGATATGAAAACAAAGTTAGCAAGTTAATCAGAAAATTTGAAGTTAGAAAAAAGTAATTTCCTGTTCTTCATTCCTAACACTAGGTACATTAAGTTAACATTAGCATTAGAATCTACAACAGCCAGAGCAGCTACTACCAAACAATTCACACACACCCAGTCAAGTGCTACTTACTCGACGGTAGAGAGAGAATGGTCCCAAGAAGGTTTGTGCTAGGTTGAGGAGTAAGTTGACCCAAGCAGGGGTGGCCAGGTTCCTACACAATAAGGGAGAACAGCTTATTGAACGGACCAGCCCCAGGGTACACCAAGATCTATGTTGCTCCTCCAAGAGATGATCACGGTCTTCTGACTGAGTTGTACCAGCCTGCAAAAATATATTTTACTTAGAGATTAAGTTTCACATTATTATTTATTACCAGCTATTTTTGGTTCCAAGTAACTCATTAGATGACCCTCAGTTTCCCATGGAAGTAATTACAGTATGAAAAAAACACTATCAGTGAAAGACCCCAGTTTTGTCTTTTCTTATCATATTTTAAATTAATGTTTATTTTTTTACAGACAATCCCCACTTTATGAGTGCTGTACTGGATTTCACATTATGAGAATTCACTTAAAGGAACTTGGGATATTATGGAAAACATTCATAAAGTAAATGCATTGAAGTATTTAGTGAATGTTAAGGTTACATTTATATTTCCCAGGTAATTAATTCTTCTCAACTTCCTTTTTTTTTCATCAAAAAGACCATATCCCACCAAGGCAGGGTGACCTAAAAAGAAAAACAAAAGTTTTTCTTTTATCAAATTTAGTAATGTACACACATGAAAGGGTTACTAGCCCCTCACTCCTGGCATTTCAGTTGCTGCTTATGACATGCATGGCTTACAAAAGAAAAATCCTGTTCCACTTCCACTTTGCATTTTGATAATGGTCCAAGATGATCTGACACATCATCCCATTTTCATTTACAATTTGTGAGTTAGTTGTGAATTGTTCTAGTCATGGTACTGTGACTTTTATTCATAATGACAGTGTTTGTATAAAAAAAATAACAGATCAAGTCCTTGTTACTGGGTTTTGAAGGCAAAGAAATTTTTAAAATATTGTATACAATACTGATAATTTCCCCTCTATACATTTCATATATATTTTTTTTCAATATCTCAGCTGCTTCCCACGAAGGCAGGGTGACCCAAAAAAGAAAGAAAAACTCAAAAATAAAGAAAAAACTTTTATCATTATTCAACACTTTTACCATCACTCATATATAACCATTGCCTTTGCAGAGGTGCTCAGATATGACAGTTTAGACATCCCTCCAAACTGCCAATATCCTAAACCCCTCCTTTAAAGTGCAGGCAATGTACTTTCCATTTCCATGACTCAAGTCCAGCTAACCGGTTTCCCTGAATCCCTTCACAAAATATTACCCATACATAAAAATTCATACAAAATCTTTAGAATATTTTCTATTTTCAGGATAAAACAGTATCTCTAACCTGAACAATACTATACAGCAGAGCAGCAACCGTACGAACACTTGCTGGGGACATGTCATGAGCAGTTAAGCCCGTCGAAATAGTAAGTGCTCTTAAAAGCTGCAAGCAAGAGTCTTGAAGAACCAGAATGGGATGCTTTCGTGTGTAGCTTGATTCTGTCACTGGGAAAGATACATATATATATGCTATAATATGAAATGTTATAAAATAACCAGAGTGAATAATGAAAGTGAAATAAATTTGCTTGACAGAAAAAAAAAAAAAAAGACAGCTAAAAGTATTACTCAAATTAAAATAATACTGATTGTGGTTTGAAAGGTATATAAAGACAAAGGAAGGATAAGTTACAGATGAATTTTGTACATGAAAGAAAATGTGAAAAAAGAAAGCTGTAAATCTCGAGATGATAAGACAGGAAACACATGTGACTGAACAAAGAACTGTAGTTAAGAATAAGTGCAGAAATGCAAGACTCTTGAACTCAAGAACTGAAATAAATAAAGTTGCGCAGAAAAGAAATAAAAAAATCTGTAATACTGAAAAATACCTGGATAATATTTGCTAGCTGAAAGTGGCCCAGTGAACATTTTACTATCCATTATTCCAATATCTAAAACAAAATAGTTTTCTCAATTATTTTTTTATATGACGATTCATTTTCTGAAGATCACAATCACACTGCCATCTGACTTTGTGGTCTATGACACAAACTCAGACTCAATACAAACTTACACACAATTGCCATTATTTATCTTCAATAATTATTATTCCCCCAACTTGTGGTTTTTTCACTTTTCCCCTACCTACCTGTGTTACCAGCTAGGGACACCATTCTTTTGCATATTTTTAACAGTGCCGATACTTGTAAAGCAAGCAAAATATAACGCCTTCACTTGTTTGATAAGAAGCCAGCATGCAAAATTCTCGGGCAAATTTTAAGCCTGGCTGTTGAGTGCGACATACCAGAAGGTGCGGAGATATGTCGTGACTGAAGTGTTTGCAGAAGATTCCGCATGGACCACAAGGCTTTAAATACAGAAAATGGCTCTTGTGACTACAATTCATGATCAAACATGCTGTAAACTTAATGGTGCTTTATGCACAAGCAAGAGATTTTCTAATTTGATAATATGATGCTGCATGGAGAGGAAAAAGATTTTTAGAAATCAGTACAGCAGAAAATGATTACTACAGTACTACAGATGTGGCTGGAAAAATAATACACTATCTTTAATGATATTTTTAATTAGTCTATGCCTTCATTTATTGCAAATTCTACAGAATTTCCAAAGCAACTTTTGTTGAAGATAAGAAATGTAAATTATCAGTTCATACTCAGAAAATAGTAAATAAAAATAAAAATCTGCAAGAACCTATAGTTGTAGTAGTGAAAAAGTGTTATATGAAAGGTCTATATGAGAAGAACCATTAGACAAATGAAAAAAAAATACACTAACAACCAAGTACTTTGTGATTTCTGTAAACCAATAGTGTATGACAAATGTACTAAGATCTACTTCTTGTAAATAAAAATGATCGTTATATGATATAATATATGCTCAGATCAACATAAATGCTTTTCAGAAAGAGAATTCTTTGCATCAGGAGGACTTACTTTTTAATTAATTTAGTGATATTTAATAATTTATTTAAGCAAAAAAAAAATGTAGTTTGTGATTATTAATGTTGTCGAATAACTGACTTTTCCTCTAAAAAATATATTCATGTTTTCATTTATTAATCCCCTGCTGGAGAAAAATTTGTTTAGTAAAATATGCTTAGCAAATAATTATACATGAAGAAACAAGTTCAATTAGAGATGGCCTGAACTCTGTTTAGCAACCTATCATGCTCTTTTTTTAAAGGCTCACACCAGGTCAAACAGAAATTCATGTTTCATTCGGAATCAGAAAATGAACAGATGTGGTGGGTAGCTCGTACAGTTGTGGTGTACAGTGATAGGGGAACCTGATGTGCACCTGTTGTTGTTTCCTACTGGCTAATGGCCTGATCAATCGTGCTGTTGGTATTAATTACGCAGTCCAATGACTGGAGAACATGTGTAATGATACCGGCAGTATGTAAATAGACACATGTATGGTTCAAGAAATTTATTGAGGAAGTATTTTGCCACGAGTGGCTTATTCAGTCCTTCCGAACTGACGAAGAGAATCGTGGCAGAACATTTCCTCAATAAATGTTATGAGCTATGCATGTGTCTATCTACACTTGTACTCCTGAGTAGACATCACAGCACAGATGATCAGGAACTGACTTGAGGAACTTACCAAGGTCTCTCTAGAAAACAGCTAAGGATCTATTGGTAATTCTCCTTGTATATAAAAGGATAGAGTTGATAAATCTTGGATCCTTTACACATGAGTTGTTGCTTAGCATACACATTACACACTTGCTTTGCATCTGGGGTATTTTGCACCATCTGTCAAGCTTCTTGCTGACATATGGAATAATTTTAGTGTACAAGTTTGAAACCAATTCAAACCTGTGACACAGCTATTGTTATTGTTTGGAAAGTCCTGGACTTTTTTCTTTTCTGTCATAGTTTCAAAACACTAAGTTCTATCCCCAGTCAACATATTTCTCCAAGAGATAATTAAGTGTTAGGGATTACAATGATGCAAAAAGCTAAGACTACCAGTTGCAACAGCACATACCTCTTAGCAGCATGGCCAGGAGAATGTTTGAGGATTTTTAATAAAAGAAAGGTAAGAAATGACAGGATAGGTTTAAGAGGTGTTGCAACCTGCATAACATTTCTTAGTACAAAGATTGATTACCTATAACAAGGCAGCAGATTTGCATCATGATTTTTAAAGGAAATGGTAACACATCTCAGAAAATATTGACAAAACAGCTATCAAGAAGTTTTGTATGCCAGACAACAAAATGGCTTCATGATTCATGGCAGCCAAAGATCTAGTAATGCTTCTTCCTACAGGTAAAGTAGTGGGGTATTTCAGCCTAAAATTCGTGTTGATATACCACTCTGAAAAACCAGGAACAGCTGAGGAACATCTATATACAAATTAAATCTTTCTACAGCTTGGCTTGCCACCAGAAGAGCATTTTTAAATTTTTGATGATTAGTGCTCAACTTATTTTTGTTCAGCAATTGAGAAATAAATTTTTTTCTTTATTATTAACACACTGGCCGATTCCCACCAAGGCAGGGTGGCCCGAAAAAGAAAAACTTTCACCATCATTCACTCCATCACTGTCTTGCCAGAAGGGTGCTTTACACTACAGATTTTAAACTGCAACATTAACACCCCTCCTTCAGAGTGCAGGCACTGTACTTCCCATCTCCAGGGCTCAAGTCCTGCCTGCCGGTTTCCCTGAATCCCTTCATAAATGTTACTTTGCTCACACTCCAACAGCACGTCAAGTATTAAAAACGATTTGTCTCCATTCACTCCTATCAAACACGCTTACGCATGCCCGCTGGAAGTCCAAGCCCCAAGCACACAAAACCTCCTTAACCCCTCCCACCAACCTTTCCTAGGCCGACCCCTACCCCGCCTTCCTTCCACTACAGACTGATACACTCTTGAAGTCATTCTGTTTCGCTCCATTCTCTCTACATGTCCGAACCACCTCAACAACCCTTCCTCAGCCCTCTGGACAACAGTTTTGGTAATCCCGCACCTCCTCCTAACTTCCAAACTACGAATTCTCTGCATTATATTCACACCACACATTGCCCTCAGACATGACATCTCCACTGCCTCCAGCCTTCTCCTCGCTGCAACATTCATCACCCATGCTTCACACCCATATAAGAGCGTTGGTAAAACTATACTCTCATACATTCCCCTCTTTGCCTCCAAGGACAAAGTTCTTTGTCTCCACAGACTCCTAAGTGCACCGCTCACCCTTTTCCCCTCATCAATTCTATGATTCACCTCATCTTTCATAGACCCATCCACTGACACTTCCACTCCCAAATATCTGAATACATTCACCTCCTCCATACTCTCTCCCTCCAATCTGATACCCAATCTTTCGTCACCTAATCTTTGTTATCCTCATAACCTTACTCTTTCCTGTATTCACTTTTAATTTTCTTCTTTTGCATACCCTACCAAATTCATCCACCAACCTCTGCAACTTCTCTTCAGAATCTCCCAAGAGCACAGTGTCATCAGCAAAGAGCAACTGTGACAACTCCCACTTTATGTGTGATTCTTTATCTTTTAACTCCACACCTCTTGCCAAGACCCTCGCATTTACTTCTCTTACAACCCCATCTATAAATATATTAAACAACCATGGTGACATCACACATCCTTGTCTAAGGCCTACTTTTACTGGGAAATAATCTCCCTCTTTCCTACATACTCTAACTTGAGCCTCACTATCCTCGTAAAAACTCTTCACTGCTTTCAGTAACCTACCTCCTACACCATACACTTGCAACATCTGCCACATTGCCCCCCTATCCACCCTGTCATACGCCTTTTCCAAATCCATAAATGCCACAAAAACCTCTTTAGCCTTATCTAAATACTGTTCACTTATATGTTTCACTGTAAACACCTGGTCCACACACCCCCTACCTTTCCTAAAGCCTCCTTGTTCATCTGCTATCCTATTCTCCGTCTTACTCTTAATTCTTTCAATAATAACTCTACCATACGCTTTACCTGGTATACTCAACAAACTTATCCCCCTATAATTTATCCACTCTCTTTTGTCCCCTTTGCCTTTATACAAAGGAACTATGCATGCTCTCTGCCAATCCCTAGGTACCTTACCCTCTCCCATACATTTATTAAATAATTGCACCAACCACTCCAAAACTATATCCCCACCTGCTTTTAACATTTCTATCTTCATCCCATCAATCCCAGCTGCCTTACCCCCTTTCATTTTACATACTGCCTCACGAACTTCCTCCACACTCACAACTGGCTCTTCCTCACTCCTACAAGATATTATTCCTCCTTGCCCTATACACGAAATCACAGTTTCCCTATCATCATCAACATTTAACATTTCCTCCATCTTCCCAATACCTCTAACTCTCCATTTAATAACTCTCCTCTCCTATTTTTAACTGTCAAATCCATTTGTTCTCTAGGTTTCCTTAACTTGTTAATCTCACTCCAAAACTTTTTCTTATTTTCAACAAAATTTGTTGATAACATCTCACCCACTCTCTCATTTGCTCTCTTTTTACATTGCTTCACCACTCTCTTAACCTCTCTCTTTTTCTCCATATACTCCTCCCTCCTTGCATCACTTCTACTTTGTAAAAACTTCTCATATGGTAACTTTTTCTCCCTTACTACTCTCTTTACATCATCATTCCACCAATCGCTCCTCTTCCCTCCCACACCCACTTTCCTGTAACCACAAACTTCTGCTGAACACTCTAACACTACATTTCTAAACCTACCCCATACCTCTTCAACCCCATTGCTATGCTCTCATTAGCCCATCTATCCTCCAATAGCTGTTTATATCTTACCCTAACTGCCTCCTCTTTTAGTTTATAAACCTTTACCTCTCTCTTCCCTGATGCTTCTATTCTCCTTGTATCCCATCTACCTTTTACTCTCAGTGTAGCTACAACTAAAAAGTGATCTGATATATCTGTGGCCCCTCTATAAACATGTACATCCTGAAGTCTACTCAACAGTCTTTTATCTACCAATACATAATCCAACAAACTACTGTCATTTCGCCCTACATCATATCTTGTATACTTATTTATCCTCTTTTTCTTAAAATATGAATTACCTATAACTAAATCCGTTTCTATACAAAGTTCAATCAAAGGGCTCCCATTATAATTTACACCTGGCACCCCAAACTTACCTATCACACCCTCTCTAAAAGTTTCTCCTACTTTAGAATTCAGGTCCCCTACCACAATTACTCTCTCACTTGGTTCAAAGGTTCCTATACATTCACTTAACATCTCCCAAAATCTCTCTCTCTCCTCTACATTCCTCTCTTCTCCAGGTGCATACACGCTTATTGTGACCCACTTTTCGCATCCAACCTTTACTTTAATCCACATAATTCTTGAATTTACACATTCATATTCTTTCTCCTTCCATAACTGATCCTTCAACATTACTGCTACCCTTTCCTTAGCTCTAACTCTCTCAGATACTCCAGATTTAATCCCATTTATTTCCCCCCACCGAAACTCCCCTACCCCCTTCATCTTTGTTTCGCTTAGGGCCAGGACATCCAACTTCTTTTCATTCATAACATCAGCAATCATCTGTTTCTTGTCATCCGCACTACATCCATGCACATTCAAGCATCCCAGTTTTATAAAGTTTTTCTTCTTCTTTTTTTTTAGTAAATGTCTACAGGAGAAGGGGTTACTAGCCCATCGCTCCCGGCATTTTAGTCGCCTCATACGACACGCATGGCCTACGGAGGAAAGATTCTTTTGCACTTCCCCGTGGACAACAGAAGAAATAAAGAAGAACGAGAGCTATTTAGAAAAGAGAGAAAAACCTATACGTATGTATATATATATATATGCATGTGCGTGCCTGTGAAGTGTGACCAAAGTGTAAGTAGGAGTAGGAAGATATCCCTGTTATCTAGCGCGCTTATGAGACAGAAAAAAGAAACTAGCAATTCTACCATCATGCAAAACGGTTACAGGTTTCTGTTTCACAGTCATCTGGCAGGACGGTAGTACTTCCCTGGGTGGTTGCTGTCTACCAACCTACTACCAACATACTATTGCTGTGCTATTATATTCAAAGACAAGCTCTAAACCCATAAGGGTTATACAGGAAATAATGCTATGCTCAGAAAAATCTTTCTTGCAAGGCAGCATTTTTCCTTGATAATGTCACATATCATCCAATTACAATGAAATACTCTTCAAGACTATGTTAGGGTTGCTTCTCTTTCCATCATCACTGTCTCCTTCATTATAACAATGGATCCTGGTTTCATAAGAAGCCAAAGTCCTGATTAATAAAAAAAGAACCTTCTCCAATCTCATCAGATACTAATAGTGAGGATGTGGAGAAAATTCTTCAGTAAAGGGGGTATCTCTCAGCCCCCTTCAGCCCTCTGAGGGACTTGAGGGACTTAGCCCTCCCTGGAAGGGGCTAATGGACTCTTCTTACTTCCTCACACACAGATTAATTGAAAACATGTGTTTGTACCAGCGTCATAAGTCACGCTATCTTCTCCTTGCTAGAGTTCAGTTTTCTTTGCAACTACAAGTCACAGTTAAACTAGAGTAATTACTCTTTTCCCTTAGCAGGAAAATTAACCCTTTCAGGGTTTCGGACGTACTAGTACAGCTTACGCACCAGTGTCCATGACGTACTAGTACGCATAAATTCTAGCGCCATCAAATCTAGTGAGAGAAAGCTGGTAGGCCTACATATCAAAGAATGGGTCTATGTGGTCAGTGTGCGCAGTATAAAAAAAATCCTGCAGCACACAGTGCATAATGAGAAAAAAAAAACTTTGACCATGTTTTTGGATTAAAACAGAGACTTTGCACTATATTCTTGTATGGTATTTATTGTTGTATTCTAGTTTTCCTGGTCTCATT
>NW_027201001.1:0-14863 GCF_038502225.1 Cherax quadricarinatus
CAACCTTCCTTGTTCTTGATCCAGTGAAGTGTGGTCAAATTACCTTGTTCTTGATCCAGTGATGTGTAGTCAACCTTCCTTGTTCTTGATCCAGGGAAGTGTAGTCAACCTTCCTTGTTCTTGATCCAGGGAAGTGTGGTCAACCTTCCTTGTTCTTGATCCAGGGAAGTGTAGTCAACCTTCCTTGTTCTTGATCCAGTGAAGTGTAGTCAACCTTCCTTGTTCTTGATCCAGGGAAGTGTAGTCAACCTTCCTTGTTCTTGATCCAGGGAAGTGTAGTCAACCTTCCTTGTTCTTGATCCAGGGAAGTGTAGTCAACCTTCCTTGTTCTTGATCCAGGGAAGTGTAGTCAACCTTCCTTGTTCTTGATCCAGGGAAGTGTGGTCAACCTTCCTTGTTCTTGATCCAGGGAAGTGTGGTCAACCTTCCTTGTTCTTGATCCAGGGAAGTGTAGTCAACCTTCCTTGTTCTTGATCCAGGGAAGTGTGGTCAACCTTCCTTGTTCTTGATCCAGGGAAGTGTAGTCAACCTTCCTTGTTCTTGATCCAGGGAAGTGTAGTCAACCTTCCTTGTTCTTGATCCAGGGAAGTGTGGTCAACCTTCCTTGTTCTTGATCCAGGGAAGTGTAGTCAACCTTCCTTGTTCTTGATCCAGGGAAGTGTAGTCAACCTTCCTTGTTCTTGATCCAGGGAAGTGTAGTCAACCTTCCTTGTTCTTGATCCAGGGAAGTGTAGTCAACCTTCCTTGTTCTTGATCCAGGGAAGTGTAGTCAACATTCCTTGTTCTTGATCCAGGGAAGTGATCCAGGGAAGTGTCAACCTTCCTTGTTCTTGATCCAGGGAAGTGTGGTCAACCTTCCTTGTTCTTGATCCAGGGAAGTGTAGTCAACCTTCCTTGTTCTTGATCCAGGGAAGTGTGGTCAACCTTCCTTGTTCTTGATCCAGGGAAGTGTAGTCAACCTTCCTTGTTCTTGATCCAGGGAAGTGTAGTCAACCTTCCTTGTTCTTGATCCAGGGAAGTGTAGTCAACCTTCCTTGTTCTTGATCCAGGGAAGTGTAGTCAACTTTCCTTGTTCTTGATCCAGTGGAACCTTCCTTGTTCTTGTCCAGGGAAGTGTAGTCAACCTTCCTTGTTCTTGATCCAGGGAAGTGTAGTCAACAGGGAAGTTCTTGTCCAGGGAAGTCAACCTTCCTTGTTCTTGATAAAGGAAAGTGTAGTCAACCTTCCTTGTTCTTGATCCAGGGAAGTGTAGTCAACCTTCCTTG
The DNA here is from genome assembly GCF_038502225.1 of Cherax quadricarinatus. NCBI lineage: Eukaryota > Metazoa > Arthropoda > Malacostraca > Decapoda > Parastacidae > Cherax > Cherax quadricarinatus. The sequence goes on from NW_027201001.1 coordinate 1,266, forward strand.
TTCTTGATCCAGGGAAGTGTAGTCAACCTTCCTTGTTCTTGATCCAGGGAAGTGTGGTCAACCTTCCTTGTTCTTGATCCAGGGAAGTGTAGTCAACCTTCCTTGTTCTTGATCCAGGGAAGTGTGGTCAACCTTCCTTGTTCTTGATCCAGGGAAGTGTAGTCAACCTTCCTTGTTCTTGATCCAGGGAAGTGTAGTCAACCTTCCTTGTTCTTGATCCAGGGAAGTGTAGTCAACCTTCCTTGTTCTTGATCCAGGGAAGTGTAGTCAACCTTCCTTGTTCTTGATCCAGGGAAGTGTCGTCAACCTTCCTTGTTCTTGATCCAGGGAAGTGTAGTCAACCTTCCTTGCTCTTGATCCAGGGAAGGGAAGTGTCCAGGGAAGTCAACCTTCCTTGTTCTTGATCCAGGGAAGTGTAGTCAACCTTCCTTGTTCTTGATCCAGGGAAGTGTAGTCAACCTTCCTTGTTCTTGATCCAGGGAAGTGTAGTCAACCTTCCTTGTTCTTGATCCAGGGTAGTGGGAACCTTCCTTGTTCTTGATGTCAACCTTCCTTGTTCTTGATCCAGGGAAGTGTAGTCAACCTTCCTTGTTCTTGATCCAGGGAAGTGTAGTCAACCTTCCTTGTTCTTGATAAAGGAAAGTGTAGTCAACCTTCCTTGTTCTTGATCCAGAGAAGTGTAGTCAACCTTCCTTGTTCTTGATCCAGGGAAGTGTAGTCAACCTTCCTTGTTCTTGATCCAGGGAAGTGTGGTCAACCTTCCTTGTTCTTGATAAAGGAAGTTGTCAATCCAGGGAAGTGTGGTCAACCTTCCTTGTTCTTGATCCAGGGAAGTGTGGTTAACCTTTCTTGTTCTTGATCCAGGGAAGTGTAGTCAACCTTCCTTGTTCTTGATCCAGGGAAGTGTAGTCAACCTTCCTTGTTCTTGATCCAGGGAAGTGTGGTCAACCTTCCTTGTTCTTGATCCAGGGAAGTGTGTCAACCTTCCTTGTTCTTGTCAACCTTCCTTGTTCTTGATCCAGGGAAGTGTAGTCAACCTTCCTTGTTCTTGATCCAGAGAAGTGTAGTCAACCTTCCTTGTTCTTGATCCAGGGAAGTGTAGTCAACCTTCCTTGTTCTTGATCCAGGGAAGTGTGGTCAACCTTCCTTGTTCTTGATCCAGGGAAGTGTAGTCAACCTTCCTTGTTCTTGATCCAGGGAAGTGTAGTCAACCTTCCTTGTTCTTGATCCAGGGAAGTGTGGTCAACCTTCATTGTTATTGATCCAGAGAAGTGTAGTCAACCTTCCTTGTTCTTGATCCAGGGAAGTGTAGTCAACCTTCCTTGTTCTTGATCCAGGGAAGTGTCGTCAACCTTCCTTGTTCTTGATCCAGGGAAGTGTAGTTAACCTTCCTTGTTCTTGATCCAGGGAAGTGTAGTCAACCTTCCTTTTTCTTGATCCAGAGAAGTGTAGTCAACCTTCCTTGTTCTTGATCCAGGGAAGTGTAGTTAACCTTCCTTGTTCTTGATCCAGGGAAGTGTAGTCAACCTTCCTTGTTCTTGATCCAGGTAAGTGTAGTCAACCTTCCTTGTTCTTGATCCAGGGAAGTGTAGTCAACCTTCCTTGTTCTTGATCCAGGGAAGTGTAGTCAACCTTCCTTGTTCTTGATCCAGGGAAGTGTAGTCAACCTTCCTTGTTCTTGATCCAGGGAAGTGTAGTCAACCTTCCTTGTTCTTGATCCAGGGAAGTGTGGTCAACCTTCCTTGTTCTTGATCCAGGGAAGTGTAGTCAACCTTCCTTGTTCTTGATCCAGGGAAGTGTAGTCAACCTTCCTTGTTCTTGATCCAGGGAAGTGTAGTCAACCTTCCTTGTTCTTGATCCAGGGAAGTGTAGTCAACCTTCCTTGTTCTTGATCCAGGGAAGTGTAGTCAACCTTCCTTGTTCTTGATCCAGGGAAGTGTAGTCAACCTTCCTTGTTCTTGATCCAGGGAAGTGTGGTCAACCTTCCTTGTTCTTGATCCAGGGAAGTGTAGTCAACCTTCCTTGTTCTTGATCCAGGGAAGTGTAGTCAACCTTCCTTGTTCTTGATCCAGGGAAGTGTGGTCAACCTTCCTTGTTCTTGATCCAGGGAAGTGTAGTCAACCTTCCTTGTTCCTTATCCAGGGATGTGTAGTCAACCTTCCTTGTTCTTGATCCAGGGAACTGTAGTCAACCTTCCTTGTTCTTAATCCAGGGAAGTGTAGTCAACCTTCCTTGTTCTTGATCCAGGGAAGTGTAGTCAACCTTCCTTGTTCTTGATCCAGGGAAGTGTGGTCAACCTTCCTTGTTCTTGATCCAGGGAAGTGTAGTCAACCTTCCTTGTTCTTGATCCAGGGAAGTGTAGTCAACCTTCCTTGTTCTTGATCCAGGGAAGTGTGGTCAACCTTCCTTGTTCTTGATCCAGGGAAGTGTAGTCAACCTTCCTTGTTCTTGATCCAGGGAAGTGTGGTCAACCTTCCTTGTTCTTGATCCAGGGAAGTGTAGTCAACCTTCCTTGTTCTTGATCCAGGGAAGTGTAGTCAACCTTCCTTGTTCTTGATCCAGGGAAGTGTGGTCAACCTTCCTTGTTCTTGATCCAGGGAAGTGTAGTCAACCTTCCTTGTTCTTGATCCAGGGAAGTGTAGTCAACCTTCCTTGTTCTTGATCCAGGGAAGTGTGGTCAACCTTCCTTGTTCTTGATCCAGGGAAGTGTAGTCAACCTTCCTTGTTCTTGATCCACTGAAGTGTTGTCAACCTTCCTTGTTCTTGATCCAGTGAAGTGTAGTCAACCTTCCTTGTTCTTGATCCAGGGAAGTGTGGTCAACCTTCCTTGATCTTGATCCAGGGAAGTGTAGTCAACCTTCCTTGTTCTTGATCCAGGGAAGTGTAGTCAACCTTCCTTGTTCTTGATCCAGGGAAGTGTCCAGGGAAGTCAACCTTCCTTGTTCTTGATCCAGGGAAGTGAAGTCAACCTTCCTTGTTCTTGATCCAGGGAAGTGTGTCAACCTTCCTTGTTCTTGATCCAGGGAAGTGTAGTCAACCTTCCTTGTTCTTGATCCAGGGAAGTGTGGTCAACCTTCCTTGTTCTTGATCCAGGGAAGTGTAGTCAACCTTCCTTGTTCTTGATCCAGGGAAGTGTGGTTAACCTTCCTTGTTCTTGATCCAGGGAAGTGTAGTCAACCTTTCTTGTTCTTGATCCAGGGAAGTGTGGTCAACCTTCCTTGTTCTTGATCCAGGGAAGTGTAGTCAACCTTCCTTGTTCTTGATCCAGGGAAGTGTAGTCAACCTTCCTTGTTCTTGATCCAGGGAAGTGTAGTCAACCTTCCTTGTTCTTGATCCAGGGAAGTGTAGTTAACCTTCCTTGTTCTTGATCCAGGGAAGTGTAGTCAACCTTCCTTGTTCTTGATGCAGGGAAGTGTAGTCAACCTCCCTTGTTCTTGATCCAGGGAAGTGTAGTCAACCTTCCTTGTTCTTGATCCAGGGAAGTGTAGTCAACCTTCCTTGTTCTTGATCCAGGGAAGTGTGGTCAACCTTCCTTGTTCTTGATCCAGGGAAGTGTAGTCAACCTTCCTTGTTCTTGATCCAGGGAAGTGTGGTCAACCTTCCTTGTTCTTGATCCAGGGAAGTGTAGTCAACCTTCCTTGTTCTTGATCCAGGGAAGTGTAGTCAACCTTCCTTGTTCTTGATCCAGGGAAGTGTGGTCAACCTTCCTTGTTCTTGATCCAGGGAAGTGTAGTCAATCTACCACCTTCCTTGTTCTTGATCCAGGGAAGTGTAGTCAACCTTCCTTGTTCTTGATCCAGGGAAGTGTAGTCAACCTTCCTTGTTCTTGATCCAGGGAAGTGTAGTCAACCTTCCTTGTTCTTGATCCAGGGAAGTGTAGTCAACCTTCCTTGTTCTTGATCCAGGGAAGTGTGGTCAACCTTCCTTGTTCTTGATCCAGGGAAGTGTAGTCAACCTTCCTTGTTCTTGATCCAGGGAAGTGTGGTCAACCTTCCTTGTTCTTGATCCAGGGAAGTGTAGTCAACCTTCCTTGTTCTTGATCCAGGGAAGTGTAGTCAACCTTCCTTGTTCTTGATCCAGGGAAGTGTAGTCAACCTTCCTTGTTCTTGATCCAGGGAAGTGTAGTCAACCTTCCTTGTTCTTGATCCAGGGAAGTGTAGTCAACCTTCCTTGTTCTTGATCCAGGGAAGTGTAGTCAACCTTCCTTGTTCTTGATCCAGGGAAGTGTAGTCAACCTTCCTTGTTCTTGAGAAAAGTGTAGTCAACCTTCCTTGTTCTTGATCCAGGGAAGTGTAGTCAACCTTCCTTGTTCTTGATCCAGGGAAGTGTAGTCAACCTTCCTTGTTCTTGATCCAGGGAAGTGTAGTCAACCTTCCTTGTTCTTGATCCAGGGAAGTGTGGTCAACCTTCCTTGTTCTTGATCCAGGGAAGTGTGGTCAACCTTCATTGTTCTTGATCCAGGGAAGTGTAGTCAACCTTCCTTGTTCTTGATCCAGGGAAGTGTGGTCAACCTTCCTTATTCTTGATCCAGGGAAGTGTGGTCAACCTTCCTTGTTCTTGATCCAGGGAAGTGTAGTCAACCTTCCTTGTTCTTGATCCAGAGAAGTGTAGTCAACCTTCCTTGTTCTTGATCCAGGGAAGTGTAGTTAACCTTCCTTGTTCTTGATCCAGGGAAGTGTAGTCAACCTTCCTTGTTCTTGATCCAGGGAAGTGTAGTCAACCTTCCTTGTTCTTGATCCAGGGAAGTGTGGTCTACCTTCCTTGTTCTAGATCCAGGGAAGTGTTGTCAACCTTCCTTGTTCTTGATCCAGGGAAGTGTGGTCAACCTTCCTTGTTCTTGATCCAGGGAAGTGTAGTCAACCTTCCTTGTTCTTGATCCAGGGAAGTGTGGTCAACCTTCCTTGTTCTTGATCCAGGGAAGTGTGGTCAACCTTCCTTGTTCTTGATCCAGGGAAGTGGGGTCAACCTTCCTTGTTCTTGATCCAGGGAAGTGTAGTCAACCTTCCTTGTTCTTGATCCAGGGAAGTGTAGTCAACCTTCCTTGTTCTTGATCCAGGGAAGTGTGGTCAACCTTCCTTGTTCTTGATCCAGGGAAGTGTAGTCAACCTTCCTTGTTCTTGATCCAGGGAAGTGTGGTCAACCTTCCTTGTTCTTGATCCAGGGAAGTGTAGTCAACCTTCCTTGTTCTTGATCCAGGGAAGTGTAGTCAACCTTCCTTGTTCTTGATCCAGGGAAGTGTAGTCAACCTTCCTTGTTCTTGATCCAGGGAAGTGTAGTCAACCTTCCTTGTTCTTGATCCAGGGAAGTGTAGTCAACCTTCCTTGTTCTTGATCCAGGGAAGTGTGGTCAACCTTAATTGTTCTTGATCCAGAGAATCGTAGTCAACCTTCCTTGTTCTTGATAAATTAAAGTGTAGTCAACCTTCCTTCTTCTTGATCCAGGGAAGTGTCGTCAACCTTTCTTGTTCTTGATCCAGGGAAGTGAAGTCAACCTTCCTTGTTCTTGATCCAGGGAAGTGTAGTCAACCTTCCTTGTTCTTGATAAAGGAAAGTGTAGTCAACCTTCCTTGTTCTTGATCCAGGGAAGTGTAGTCAACCTTCCTTGTTCTTGATCCAGGGAAGTGTGGTCAACCTTCCTTGTTCTTGATCCAGGGAAGTGTAGTCAACCTTCCTTGTTCTTGATCCAGGGAAGTGTGGTCAACCTTCCTTGTTCTTGATCCAGGGAAGTGTGGTCAACCTTCCTTGTTCTTGATCCAGGGAAGTGTAGTCAACCTTCCTTGTTCTTGATCCAGGGAAGTGTAGTCAACCTTCCTTGTTCTTGATCCAGGGAAGTGTGGTCAACCTTCCTTGTTCTTGATCCAGGGAAGTGTAGTCAACCTTCATTGTTCTTGATCCAGGGAAGTGTAGTCAACCTTCCTTGCTCTTGATCCAGGGAAGTGTAGTCAACCTTCCTTGTTCTTGATCCAGGGAAGTGTAGTCAACCTTCCTTGTTCTTGATCCAGGGAAGTGTGGTCAACCTTCCTTGTTCTTGATCCAGGGAAGTGTAGTCAACCTTCCTTGTTCTTGATCCAGGGAAGTGTAGTCAACCTTCCTTGCTCTTGATCCAGGGAAGTGTAGTCAACCTTCCTTGCTCTTGATCCAGGGAAGTGTAGTCAACCTTCCTTGTTCTTGATCCAGGGAAGTGTGGTCAACCTTCCTTGTTCTTGATCCAGGGAAGTGTAGTCAACCTTCCTTGTTCTTGATCCAGGGAAGTGTAGTCAACCTTCCTTGTTCTTGATCCAGGGAAGTGTAGTCAACCTTCCTTGTTCTTGATAAAGGAAAGTGTAGTCAACCTTCCTTGTTCTTGATCCAGAGAAGTGTAGTCAACCTTCCTTGTTCTTGATAAAGGAAAGTGTAGTCAACCTTCCTTGTTCTTGATCCAGGGAAGTGTCGTCAACCTTCCTTGTTCTTGATCCAGGGAAGTGTAGTCAACCTTCCTTGTTCTTGATCCAGGGAAGTGTAGTCAACCTTCCTTGTTCTTGATCCAGGGAAGTGTAGTCAACCTTCCTTGTTCTTGATCCAGGGAAGTGTAGTCAACCTTCCTTGTTCTTGATCCAGGGAAGTGTGGTCAACCTTCATTGTTCTTGATCCAGGGAAGTGTAGTCAACCTTCCTTGTTCTTGATCCAGGGAAGTGTGGTCAACCTTCCTTGTTCTTGATCCAGGGAAGTGTAGTCAACCTTCCTTGTTCTTGATCCAGGGAAGTGTAGTCAACCTTCCTTGTTCTTGATCCAGGGAAGTGTAGTCAACCTTCCTTGTTCTTGATCCAGGGAAGTGTAGTCAACCTTCCTTGTTCTTGATCCAGGGAAGTGTAGTCAACCTTCCTTGTTCTTGATCCAGGGAAGTGTGGTCAACCTTCCTTGTTCTTGATCCAGGGAAGTGTAGTCAACCTTCCTTGTTCTTGATCCAGGGAAGTGTAGTCAACCTTCCTTGTTCTTGATCCAGGGAAGTGTGGTCAACCTTCCTTGTTCTTGATCCAGGGAAGTGTAGTCAACCTTCCTTGTTCTTGATCCAGGGAAGTGTAGTCAACCTTCCTTGTTCTTGATCCAGGGAAGTGTAGTCAGCCTTCCTTGCTCTTGATCCAGGGAAGTGCGGTTAACCTTCCTTGTTCTTGATCTAGGGAAGTGTAGTCAACCTTCCTTGTTCTTGATCCAGGGAAGTGTAGTCAACCTTCCTTGTTCTTGATCCAGGGAAGTGTAGTCAACCTTCCTTGTTCTTGATCCTGGGAAGTGTAGTCAACCTTCCTTGTTCTTGATCCAGGGAAGTGTAGTCAACCTTCCTTGTTCTTGATCCAGGGAAGTGTAGTCAACCTTCCTTGTTCTTGATCCAGGGAAGTGTAGTCAACCTTCCTTGTTCTTGATCCAGGGAAGTGTGGTCAACCTTCCTTGTTCTTGATCCAGGGAAGTGTGGTCAACCTTCCTTGTTCTTGATCCAGGGAAGTGTGGTCAACCTTCCTTGTTCTTGATCCAGGGAAGTGTAGTCAACCTTCCTTGTTCTTGATCCAGGGAAGTGTAGTCAACCTTCCTTGTTCTTGATCCAGGGAAGTGTAGTCAACCTTCCTTGTTCTTGATCCAGGGAAGTGTAGTCAACCTTCCTTGTTCTTGATCCAGGGAAGTGTAGTCAACCTTCCTTGTTCTTGATAAAGGAAAGTGTAGTCAACCTTCCTTGTTCTTGATCCAGGGAAGTGTAGTCAACCTTCCTTGTTCTTGATCCAGGGAAGTGTAGTCAACCTTCCTTGTTCTTGATCCAGGGAAGTGTAGTCAACCTTCCTTGTTCTTGATCCAGGGAAGTGTGGTCAACCTTCCTTGTTCTTGATCCAGGGAAGTGTAGTCAACCTTCCTTGTTCTTGATCCAGGGAAGTGTAGTCAACCTTCCTTGTTCTTGATCCAGGGAAGTGTGGTCAACCTTCCTTGTTCTTGATCCAGGGAAGTGTAGTCAACCTTCCTTGTTCTTGATCCAGGGAAGTGTGGTCAACCTTCCTTGTTCTTGATCCAGGGAAGTGTAGTCAACCTTCCTTGTTCTTGATCCAGGGAAGTGAAGTCAACCTTCCTTGTTCTTGATCCAGGGAAGTGTGGTCAACCTTCCTTGTTCTTGATCCAGGGAAGTGTTGTCAACCTTCCTTGTTCTTGATCCAGGGAAGTGTCCAGGGAAGTCAACCTTCCTTGTTCTTGATCCAGGGAAGTGTAGTCAACCTTCCTTGTTCTTGATCCAGGGAAGTGTAGTCAACCTTCCTTGTTCTTGATCCAGGGAAGTGGTCAAGTTCTTGTCCAGGGAAGTCAACCTTCCGTGTTCTTGATCCAGGGACGTGTGTTCTACCTTCCTTGTTCTTGATCCAGGGAAGTGTAGTCAACCTTCCTTGTTCTTGATCCAGGGAAGTGTGGTCAACCTTCCTTGTTCTTGATCCAGGGAAGTGTTGACCTTCCTTGTTCTTGATCCAGGGAAGTGTGGTCAACCTTCCTTGTTCTTGATCCAGGGAAGTGTAGTCAACCTTCCTTGTTCTTGATCCAGGGAAGTGGAACCTTCCTTGTTCTTGATCCAGGGAAGTGTAGTCAACCTTCCTTGTTCTTGATCCAGGGAAGTGTAGTCAACCTTCCTTGTTCTTGATCCAGGGAAGTGTGGTCAACCTTCCTTGTTCTTGATCCAGGGAAGTGTAGTCAACCTTCCTTGCTCTTGATCCAGGGAAGTGTAGTCAACCTTCATTGTTCTTGATCCAGGGAAGTGTAGTCAACCTTCCTTGTTCTTGATCCAGGGAAGTGTAGTCAACCTTCCTTGTTCTTGATCCAGGGAAGTGTGGTCAACCTTCCTTGTTCTTGATCCAGGGAAGTGTAGTCAACCTTCCTTGTTCTTGATCCAGGGAAGTGTGGTCAACCTTCCTTGTTCTTGATCCAGGGAAGTGTAGTCAACCTTCCTTGTTCTTGATCCAGGGAAGTGTAGTCAACCTTCCTTGTTCTTGATCCAGGGAAGTGTAGTCAACCTTCCTTGTTCTTGATCCAGGGAAGTGTAGTCAACCTTCCTTGTTCTTGATCCAGGGAAGTGTCGTCAACCTTCCTTGTTCTTGATCCAGGGAAGTGTAGTTAACCTTCCTTGTTCTTGATCCAGGGAAGTGTAGTCAACCTTCCTTGTTCTTGATAAAGGAAAGTGTAGTCAACCTTCCTTGTTCTTGATCCAGAGAAGTGTAGTCAACCTTCCTTGTTCTTGATCCAGGGAAGTGTAGTCAACCTTCCTTGTTCTTGATCCAGGGAAGTGTAGTCAACCTTCCTTGTTCTTGATCCAGGGAAGTGTAGTCAACCTTCCTTGTTCTTGATCCAGGGAAGTGTGGTCAACCTTCCTTGTTCTTGATCCAGGGAAGTGTGGTCAACCTTCATTGTTATTGATCCAGGGAAGTGTAGTCAACCTTCCTTGTTCTTGATCCAGGGAAGTGTAGTCAACCTTCCTTGTTCTTGATCCAGGGAAGTGTAGTCAACCTTCCTTGTTCTTGATCCAGGGAAGTGTAGTCAACCTTCCTTGTTCTTGATCCAGGGAAGTGTAGTCAACCTTCCTTGTTCTTGATCCAGGGAAGTGTAGTCAACCTTCCTTGTTCTTGATCCAGGGAAGTGTAGTCAACCTTCCTTGTTCTTGATCCAGGGAAGTGTAGTCAACCTTCCTTGTTCTTGATCCAGGGAAGTGTAGTCAACCTTCCTTGTTCTTGATCCAGGGAAGTGTGGTCAACCTTCCTTGTTCTTGATCCAGGGAAGTGTAGTCAACCTTCCTTGTTCTTGATCCAGGGAAGTGTAGTCAACCTTCCTTGTTCTTGATCCAGGGAAGTGTGGTCAACCTTCCTTGTTCTTGATCCAGGGAAGTGTAGTCAACCTTCCTTGTTCTTGATCCAGGGAAGTGTAGTCAACCTTCCTTGTTCTTGACCCAGGGAAGTGTAGTCAACCTTCCTTGTTCTTGATCCAGGGAAATGTAGTCAGCCCTCCTTGTTCTTGATCCAGGGAAGTGTGGTCAACCTTCCGTGTTCTTTCTTGATCCAGGAAACTGTGGTCAAACTTCCTTGTTCTTGATCCAGGGAACTGTGGTCAACCTTCCTTGTTCTTGATCCAGGGAAGTGTAGTCAACCTTCCTTGTTCTTGATCCAGGGAAGTGTAGTCAACCTTCCTTGTTCTTGATCCAGGGAAGTGTAGTCAACCTTCCTTGTTCTTGATCCAGGGAACTGTGGTCAACCTTCCTTGTTCTTGATCCAGGGAAGTGTAGTCAACCTTCCTTGTTCTTGATCCAGGGAAGTGTAGTCAACCTTCCTAGTTCTTGATCCAGGGAAGTGTAGTCAACCTTCCTTGTTCTTGATCCAGGGAAGTGTGTCAACCTTCCTTGTTCTTGATCCAGGGAAGTGTAGTCAACCTTCCTTGTTCTTGATCCAGGGAAGTGTAGTCAACCTTCCTTGTTCTTGATCCAGGGAAGTGTGGTCAACCTTCCTTGTTCTTGATCCAGGGAAGTGTGGTCAACCTTCCTTGTTCTTGATCCAGGGAAGTGTAGTCAACCTTCCTTGTTCTTGATCCAGGGAAGTGTAGTCAACCTTCCTTGTTCTTGATCCAGGGAAGTGTGGTCAACCTTCCTTGTTCTTGATCCAGGGAAGTGTAGTCAACCTTCCTTGTTCTTGATCCAGGGAAGTGTAGTCAACCTTCCTTGTTCTTGATCCAGGGAAGTGTAGTCAACCTTCCTTGTTCTTGATCCAGGGAAGTGTAGTCAACCTTCCTTGTTCTTGATCCAGGGAAGTGTAGTCAACCTTCCTTGTTCTTGATCCAGGGAAGTGTGGTCAACCTTCCTTGTTCTTGATCCAGGGAAGTGTAGTCAACCTTCCTTGTTCTTGATCCAGGGAAGTGTGGTCAACCTTCCTTGTTCTTGATCCAGGGAAGTGTAGTCAACCTTCCTTGTTCTTGATCCAGGGAAGTGTGGTCAACCTTCCTTGTTCTTGATCCAGGGAAGTGTGGTCAACCTTCCTTGTTCTTGATCCAGGGAAGTGTGGTCAACCTTCCTTGTTCTTGTGGTCAACCTTCCTTGTTTTTGATCCAGGGAAGTGTAGTCAACCTTCCTTGTTCTTGATCCAGGGAAGTGTAGTCAACCTTCCTTGTTCTTGATCCAGGGAAGTGTGGTCAACCTTCCTTGTTCTTGATCCAGGGAAGTATAGTCAACCTTCCTTGTTCTTGATCCAGGGAAGTGTGGTCAACCTTCCTTGTTCATGATCCAGGGAAGTGTAGTCAGCCTTCCTTGTTCTTGATCCAGGGAAGTGCGGTTAACCTTCCTTGTTCTTGATCTAGGGAAGTGTGGTCAACCTTCCTTGTTCTTGATCCAGGGAAGTGTAGTCAACCTTCCTTGTTCTTGATCCAGGGAAGTGTGGTCAACCTTCCTTGTTCTTGATCCAGGGAAGTGTAGTCAACCTTCCTTGTTCTTGATCCAGGGAAGTGTGGTCAACCTTCCTTGTTCTTGATCCAGGGAAGTGTAGTCAACCTTCCTTGTTCTTGATCCAGGGAAGTGTGGTCAACCTTCCTTGTTCTTGATCCAGGGAAGTGTGGTCAACCTTCCTTGTTCTTGATCCAGGGAAGTGTAGTCAACCTTCCTTGTTCTTGATCCAGGGAAGTGTGGTCAACCTTCCTTGTTCTTGATCCAGGGAAGTGTGGTCAACCTTCCTTGTTCTTGATCCAGGGAAGTGTGGTCAACCTTCCTTGTTCTTGATCCAGGGAAGTGTAGTCAACCTTCCTTGTTCTTGATCCAGGGAAGTGTAGTCAACCTTCCTTGTTCTTGATCCAGGGAAGTGTAGTCAACCTTCCTTGTTCTTGATCCAGGGAAGTGTAGTCAACCTTCCTTGTTCTTGATCCAGGGAAGTGTAGTCAACCTTCCTTGTTCTTGATCCAGGGAAGTGTAGTCAACCTTCCTTGTTCTTGATCCAGGGAAGTGTGGTCAACCTTCCTTGTTCTTGATCCAGGGAAGTGTAGTCAACCTTCCTTGTTCTTGATCCAGGGAAGTGTGGTCAACCTTCCTTGTTCTTGATCCAGGGAAGTGTAGTCAACCTTCCTTGTTCTTGATCCAGGGAAGTGTGGTCAACCTTCCTTGTTCTTGATCCAGGGAAGTGTAGTCAACCTTCCTTGTTCTTGATCCAGGGAAGTGTGGTCAACCTTCCTTGTTCTTGATCCAGGGAAGTGTAGTCAACCTTCCTTGTTCTTGATCCAGGGAAGTGTAGTCAATCCAGGGAAGTGTCGTCAACCTTCCTTGTTCTTGATCCAGGGAAGTGTAGTCAACCTTCCTTGTTCTTGATCCAGGGAAGTGAAGTCAACCTTCCTTGTTCTTGATCCAGGGAAGTGTGGTCAACCTTCCTTGTTCTTGATCCAGGGAAGTGTAGTCAACCTTCCTTGTTCTTGATCCAGGGAAGTGTGGTCAACCTTCCTTGTTCTTGATCCAGGGAAGTGTAGTCAACCTTCCTTGTTCTTGATCCAGGGAAGTGTAGTCAACCTTCCTTGTTCTTGATCCAGGGAAGTGTAGTCAACCTTCCTTGTTCTTGATCCAGGGAAGTGTGTCAACCTTCCTTGTTCTTGAACCGTCCTTGTTCTCGATCCAGGGAAGTGTAGTCAACCTTCATTGTTCTTGATCCAGGGAAGTGTAGTCAACCTTCCTTGCTCTTGATCCAGGGAAGTGTAGTCAACCTTCCTTGTTCTTGATCCAGGGAAGTGTAGTCAACCTTCCTTGTTCTTGATCCAGGGAAGTGTAGTCAACCTTCCTTGTTCTTGATCCAGGGAAGTGTAGTCAACCTTCCTTGTTCTTGATCCAGGGAAGTGTGCTCAACCTTCCTTGTTCTTGATCCAGGGAAGTGTGGTCAACCTTCCTTGTTCTTGATCCAGGGAAGTGTGGTTAACCTTCCTTGTTCTTGATCCAGGGAAGTGTAGTCAACCTTCCTTGTTCTTGATCCAGGGAAGTGTAGTCAACCTTCCTTGTTCTTGATCCAGGGAAGTGTGGTCAACCTTCCTTGTTCTTGATCCAGGGAAGTGTAGTCAACCTTCCTTGTTCTTGATCCAGGGAAGTGTAGTCAACCTTCCTTGTTCTTGATCCAGGGAAGTGTGGTCAACCTTCCTTGTTCTTGATCCAGGGAAGTGTAGTCAACCTTCCTTGTTCTTGATCCAGGGAAGTGTAGTCAACCTTCCTTGTTCTTGATCCAGGGAAGTGTGGTCAACCTTCCTTGTTCTTGATCCAGGGAAGTGTAGTCAACCTTCCTTGTTCTTGATCCAGGGAAGTGTAGTCAACCTTCCTTGTTCTTGATCCAGGGAAGTGTAGTCAACCTTCCTTGTTCTTGATCCAGGGAAGTGTGGTCAACCTTCCTTGTTCTTGATCCAGGGAAGTGTGGTCAACCTTCCTTGTTCTTGATCCAGGGAAGTGTGGTCAACCTTCCTTGTTCTTGATCCAGGGAAGTGTAGTCAACCTTCCTTGTTCTTGATCCAGGGAAGTGTGGTCAACCTTCCTTGTTCTTGATCCAGGGAAGTGTAGTCAACCTTCCTTGCTCTTGATCCAGGGAAGTGTGGTCAACCTACCTTGTTCTT
>NW_027201002.1:0-14852 GCF_038502225.1 Cherax quadricarinatus
AGATTAGTGCAGAAACTTGAGGATCAGGCATGTATAGCGGGAAGGGCACTGCAATGGATCAGAGAATACCTGACAGGGAGGCAACAACGAGTCATGGTACGTAATGAGGTATCACAGTGGGCACCTGTGACGAGCGGGGTCCCACAGGGGTCGGTCCTAGGACCAGTGCTATTTTTGGTATATGTGAATAACCTGATGGAAGGGATAGACTCAGAGGTGTCCCTGTTCGCAGATGATGTGAAGTTAATGAGGAGAATTAAATCAAATAAGGATCAGGCAGGCCTTCAAAGACACCTGAACAGGCTGGACACGTGGTCCAGCAACTGGCTTATCGAATTCAACCCCGCCAGATGCAAAGTCATGAAGATCGGGAAAGGGCAGAGAAGACCGCAGACAGAGTGTAGGATAGGTGGGGTGAGAATAATGCCGAACACATCTCCTGAAGCGCACATCAACCAGATAACTGCTGCAGCATATGGGCGCCTGGCAAACCTAAGAAAAGCGTTCCGATACCTCAGTAAGGAATCATTCAATACTCTATACACCGTGTACGTCAGACCCATACTGAAGTATGTAGCACCAGTTTGGAACCCACACCTGATCAAACACATCAAGAAATTTGAGAAAGTGCAAAGGTTTGCAACAAGGCTAGTTCCAGAGATCAGGGGAATGTCTTACGAAGAAAGGTTAAAGGAAATCGGTCTAACGGCACTGGAGGACAGGAGGGTTAGGTGAAACATGATAACGACATACAAAATTCTGCGAGGAATTGACAAGGTGGGCAGAGACAGGATGTTCCAGAGATGGGACACAGAAAAAAGGGGTCACAATTGGAAGTTTCTTTAGTCATGGAGTTGTCAGGAAGTGGAATAGCCTGGCAAGTGATGTAGCGGAGGCAGGAACCATACATAGTTTTAAGACGAGATATGATAAAGCTCATGGAGCAGGGAGAGAGAGGACCTAGTAGAAACCAGTGAAGAGGCGGGGCCAGGAGCTATGTCTTGAGCCCTGTAACCACAAATAAGGGAGTACACACACACACACACACACACATACATATATATATATATATATATATATATATATATATATATATATATATATATATATATATATATATGTGTATATATATATATATATATATATATATATATATATATATATATATATATATATGTGTATATATATATATATATATATATATATATATATATATATATATATATATATATATATATATATTAGGTTGGTAGTAGGTTGGTAGACAGCAACCATCCAGGGAGGTACTACCGTCCTGCCAAGTGAGTGTAAAACGAAAGCCTGTGATTGTTTTACATGATGGTAGGATTGCTGATGTCTTTTGTCTGTCTCATAAATATGCAAGATTACAGGCATGTCTTGCTACTTATACTTACACTTAGGTCACACTACACATACATGTACACATTTATTTATACACACTCATCTGAGTTTTCTTTGATTTTATCTTAATAGTTCTTGGTCTTATTACTTTTCCTTTTATATCCATGGGGAAGTGGAATAAGAATCTTTCCTCCGTAAGCCATGCGTGTTGTAAAAGTCAACTAAAATGCCGGGAACAATGGGCTAGTAACCCCTTTTCCTGTAAAGATTACTAAAAAGAATAAGAAGAAAATTGTTTTCTTTCTTTTTTGGGTCACCCTGCCTCGGTGGGAGACGGCCGACTTGTTGAAAAAAAAAAAAGAAAAAAAAAAAAAAAAAAAAAAAAAAAATATATATATTATATGTGTGTGTGTGTGTGTAAAAAGAGAGCAAATAAGAGAGTGGGTGAGATGTTATCAACAAATTTTGTTGAAAATAAGAAAAAGTTTCGGAGTGAGATTAACAAGTTAAGGAAGCCTAGAGAACAAATGGATTTGTCAGCTAAAATTAGGAGAGGAGAGTTATTAAATGGCGAGTTAGAGGTATTGGGAAGATGGAGGGAATATTTTGAGGAATTGTTAAATGTTGATGAAGATAGGGAAGCTGTGATTTCGTGTATAGGGCAAGGAGAAATAACATCTTGTAGGAGTGAGGAAGAGCCAGTTGTGAGTGTGGGGGAAGTTCGTGAGGCAGTAGGTAAAATGAAAGTGGGTAAGGCAGCTAGAATTGATGGGATAAAGATAGAAATGTTAAAAACAGGTGGGGATATAGTTTTGGAGTGGTTGGTGCTATTATTTAATGAATGTATGGAAGAGGGTAAGGTACCTTGGGATTGGCAGAGTATGCATAGTTCCTTTGTATAAAGGCAAAGGGGACAAAAGAGAGTGCAAAAATTATGGCGGGATAAGCCTGTTGAGTATACCTGGTAAAGTGTATGGTAGAGTTATTATTGAAAGAATTAAGAGTAAGACGGAGAATAGGATAGATGAACAAGGAGGCTTTAGGAAAGGTAGAGGATGTGTGGACCAGGTGTTTACAGTGAAACATAAGTGAACAGTATTTAGATGAGGCTAAAGAGGTTTTTGTGGCATTTGGAAAAGGCGTATGACAGGGTGGATAGGGGGGCAATGTGGCAGATGTTGCAGGTGTATGGTATAGGAGGTAGGTTACTGAAAGCAGTGAAGAGTTTTTACGAGGATAGTGAGGCTCAAGTTAGAGTATGTAGGAAAGAGGGAGATTATTTCCCAGTAAAAGTAGGCCTTAGACAAGGATGTGTGATGTCACCGCGGTTGTTCAATATATTTATAGATGGGGTTGTAAGAGAAGTAAATGCGAGGGTCTTGGCAAGAGGCGTGGAGTTAAAAGATAAAGAATCACACATAAAGTGGGCGTTGTCACAGTTGCTCTTTGCTGATGACACTGTGCTCTTGGGAGATTCTGAAGAGAAGTTGCAGAGGTTGGTGGATGAATTTGGTAGGGTATACAAAAGAAGAAAATTAAAAGTGAATACAGGAAAGAGTAAGGTTATGAGGATAACAAAAAGATTAGGTGATGAAAGATTGGATATCAGATTGGAGGGAGAGAGTATGGAGGAGGTGAATGTATTCAGATATTTGGGAGTGGACGTGTCAGCGGATAGGTCTATGAAAGTTGAGGTGAATCATAGAATTGATGAGGGGGAAAGGGTGAGCAGTGTACTTAGGAGTCTGTGGCGACAAAGAACTTTGTCCTTGGAAGCAAAGAGGGGAATGTATGAGAGTATAGTTTTACCAACGCTCTTATATGGGTGTGGAACATGTGTGATGAATGTTGCAGCGAGGAGAAGGCTGGAGGCAGTGGAGATGTCATGTCTGAGGACAATGTGTGGTGTGAATATAATGCAGAGAATTCGTAGTTTGGAAGTTAGGAGGAGGTGCGGGATTGCCAAAACTGTTGTCCAGAGGGCTGAGGTAGGGTTGAGGTGGTTCGGACATGTAGAAAGAATGGAGCAAAACAGAATGACTTCAGGAGTGTATCAGTCTGTAGTGGAAGGAAGGCGGGGTAGGGGTCGGCCTAGGAAAGGTTGGAGGGAGGGGTTAATGGAGGTTTTGTGTGCGATGGGCTTGGACTTCCAGCGGGCATGCATGAGCGTGTTTGATAGGAGTGAATAGAGACAAATGGTTTTTAATACTTGAGGTGCTGTTGGAGTGTGAGCAAAGTAACATTTATGAAGGGATTCATGGAAACCGGCAGGTCGGACTTGAGTCCTGGAGATAAGAAGTACAGTGCCCGCACTCTGAAGGAGGGGTGTTAATGTTGCAGTTTAAAAACTGTAGTGTAAAGCACCCTTCTGGCAAGACAGTGATGGAGTGAATGATGGTGAAAGTTTCTTTTTCGGGCCACCTTGCCTTGGTGGGAATCGGCCAGTGTGTTAATAATAAATTATATATATATATATATATATATATATATATATATATATATATATATATATATATATATATATATATATATATATATATATGTGTGTGTGTGTGTGTGTATAATTTCTTTGTTGTTGTTGTTGTGTAGTCCTGTCTAACTTTCGTTACCTTGCCAGTTAAACAGGATTTATCATTTCCTAAACCGTGTTCATTGCTGTTTATGAATCCACTCCTTTCCAGGTGCTCAACTACAATTTTCCTGATAATCTTCCTCATAACCTTACGTTCTATGCACGCTAGTGATACTGGTCTGTAGTTCAATGCCACCTGTCTGTCCCATTTTTTTAATATTGTAACTACATTGGCTGTTTCCAGACCTCTGGAAGCTGCTGTTTTCCAGTCGATTTGTTGAAAGACTGCTGCTAGAGGTACACACAGTTGCTCTGTTCACTCTTGCAGAACCCATGGTGAGATGTTGTCTAATCCCATTACCTTCGAGGTATCTAGTTCGCTCAACATTTTCCTCACCTCTCCTCCCATTATCTAGTTTGTGTCCAGTACCCGTTGGTGCTCTCTCTCTCTCTCCCTCTCCCTCTCCCTCTCCCTCTCCCTCTCTCTCTCTCCCTCTCCCTCTCCCTCTCCCTCTCCCTCTCCCTCTCCCTCTCCCTCTCCCTCTCCCTCTCCCACTCTCTCTCCCTCTCCCACTCTCTCTCTCTCTCTCTCTCTCTCTCTCTCTCTCTCTCTCTCTCTCTCTCTCCCTCTCTCTCTCCCTCTCCCTCTCCCTCTCTCTCTCTCTCTCTCTCTCTCTCTCTCTCTCTCTCTCTCTCATACCACTGAGAATGCCTTCCTAAATCTTTTGTTTAGCTCCTCACAGACTTTGTGGTCATTCCTAGTGAGTTCTTCAACCTTCTTTAGCATTATTGTCTAGTCCTTCACAGTGACCCTCCTGATGTGGCTGGACGTGAACTTTGGCTCAGATATGGCTTTTGATGCTATCTCATTCTCAAATTCCCATTCAGCCTCTCTTAACTATGCATATTCATTTCTGCGTCTTCTGCTTGCTTTCCTATTCTCTAGCGTTCCTTGCTTTCTATATGTCCTCCATGATTTTGCACTTTTAACTTTTGCCTCTCCTCGCCTCTGTGTGAATCATGGGTTTTATCTTTGTGTCTTTGCTTCTTCTCTTTCTGGGTATAAATTTCTCCTCTGCTCTCTGTCACTTTCTAGATACACGTTCCATCATTTCATTCGCTTTTCTTTTCCTCTAGCTCCCTTTTCCATGCCACTTAGGAATTGTCTCATACCATCATAGTTTTCCCTTTTGAAGTCTGGTTTGTCCCTTCATAGTCTGTATTCCTCACCACGTCCACTTCCACAACGTAATTAAACCTTAGTACTGGTGGTCGCTAGCACTAAGGAGCCTGTCATATTCAGTGTCACCCATCATCAGAGTTACTTAGGGTGAACACAAGTTAAAGTCTTGCTAGTTCATCTCTTTTCCTCCCTGCTGTGTTTCTCACATCTTGACACATAAAGTGTACCACCACCACCACCACCATCAGTTTAGGTCTCCATGCTTCTGTTCCTCCATGTAGCTCCAGATTTTCCCAATCTGTTTGCTTATGGTTGACGTCTCCATTGATCAGTAGTTTTGCATTGCCTACGTGGGCTATTCTAGCTGCCTCTGTTATTGTAGCTATTATTGCTCTGGTATTATCCTAGTATCCGTGTCTCGGTCTCCTGCTATTGAGGGGTGGGTTGTACATCTCTACTATCATGAGCTTGAGTCTCCCACTTTTGGGCGTGTGTGTGTGTGTGTTGTGTGTGTGTTTGTGTGTTTGTGTGTGTGTGTGTGTGTGTACTCACCTATTTGTGGTTGCAGGGGTCGAGCCATAGCTCCTGTACTCACCTGTGTGTGTGTGTGTGTGTGTGTGTGTGTGTGTGTGTGTGTGTGTGTGTGTGTGCGTGCGTGCGTGCGTGCGTGTGAGTTCGCAGGCACACGTTTGTGTGTTTTTGTTATATTTTTGTTGATTTTGTTGTTATTATTAGTCTGTAATGTTAGTGTGTAATTAATATTCTCTTGTTTTTCTAATCTCACACACACACACACACACACACACACACACACACACACACACACACACACACACACACACACACACACACACACACATACACACACACACACACACATTCAATAAGTTCTTCATATATTAACCTCTCTCTTCCTCCCACAGGTACGTGTTTGTTATTCGTAATTTTGAGGAGTCAGCCAGTGTTTTGTAAGTAAACATTGTGTTTTGTTGTTGTTGTTGGTGTTAACATTACTAGTGGTGGTGATAATGATGATATTCGTGATGGAGTTCGTGATGATGTTTGAGATGTATCTTTTTACTGATGTTGTTGCTGTTATAGTTGTTGTTTTCAGTGTTGCTATTATTGTTTTTGTTGCTGCTGGTGGGGATGCTGGTTGTTGTTGTTGTTGTTGTTGTTGTCGTCGTCGTCGTCGTCGCCGTCGTTGTTGTTGTTGTCGTCGTCGTTGTTGTTGTCGTCGTTGTTGTTGTCGTCGTTGTTGTCGTCGTTGTTGTTGTCGTAGTTGAGAATGTTAGAACCGATTAATAATAGAACCGTTTTGTTTTATCCATCTCTCTATTCCATTCCCCCTCTCAGTCACTTTCCCTTTCTTTCCTCCCTCCATCTTTCCTTTCTTTCTCCCCCCTAGACTTCACTGTTTTCTTTTTTCTCCCTCTTCCTTGTCTTCCCTTCTTTTTCCTCCGGCTATCTTCTTTCTTCCCTCCTCTCCCATGCCTCCTCCCAGTTCCTTCTCCTCTCCGCCCTTCTTTTCTCCCCTCATATCTTTTTCCTCTCCTTCCTCTATTCTTCCTCCCCTCCAGTTAACTCTTTTCTGTTCTCTCTTCTCCTCCCCTCTATACCACTAATCTACTTTCCCATCACCCGACCCTATTCTCTTATCCCTAATCTTCTCTTCCCTCACCTCTCTCCCGTTTCCTCTCTCTCTTATCCTACCCTTTCCTTTTCTCCTCTTCACTCCCCTCGCTTTCCCTCCGCTCCCGTCGCCTACCCACTGAAGAGGGACTCAGATAACATCACTTCAGCGAAGTAAACATTTCCCTCCATAAAGCTCTGTGGAAAATTTTGTTGAAAAAATATGAAACGAAAAAAATACTTTGACATTTTGGCCTCTAGAGGCGAGATACCTTTCACTTGTGTCTTGTTTTTTCTCACCTTTGTTGCTGCTTGATCTCTCTCAGGTGAGACACCTTTGTTATACTTGTGAAAAAAATGTTTTTTATGCACTTTATTTAGTCATTATTCTTCATGCATAATGCAATTTACATTTATGCGCGCGCGCGCACACACACACACACACACACACACACACACACACACACACACACACACACACACACACACACATGCATGCACATACAACAGGCCAAGTGTCTAATCGACATGTGCCTAGGACCAAATGGTAACTAACACACACACACACACACACACACATGTATATATACATTATATATATATATATATATATATATATATATATATATATATATATATATATATATATATATATATATATATATATATATATAATTATTATTATTATTATTATTATTAACACGTCGGTCGTCTCCCACCAAGGCAGTGTGACCCGAAAAAGAAAAACTTTCACCATCATTCACTCCATCACTGTCCTGCCAGAGGTGTGCTTACACTACCGTTATAAAACTAACATTAACACTAGTCCTTCAGAGTGCCGGCACTGTAATTCCCATCTCCAGGACTCAAGTCCGGTCTGCCAGTTTCCCAGAATCCCTTCATAAATATTACCTTCCTCACACATCAACAGCACGCCAAGTCCTAAAAGCCATTTGCTTCCATTCGCGCCTATCTAACACGCTCACGCATGCCTGCTGGAAGTCCAAGCCCCTCTCACATAAAACCTCCTTTACCCCCTCCCTCCAACCTTTCCTAGGCCGATCCCAACCCCGCCTTCCCTCCACCACAGATTTATACACACTCGAAGTTATTCTCTTTTGTTGCAACATTCACCACCCGCCCATCACACCATATAAGAGCGTTGGTATAACTATACTCTCATACATTCCCCTCTTTACTTCCATGGACAAAGTTCTTTGTCTCCACAGACTCGTAAGTGCGCCACTTACCTTTTTCCCCTCATCAATTCTATGACTCGCCTCATCTTTCATAAACCCATCCGCTGACACCTCCACTCCCAAATATCTGAATACATTCACCTCCTCCATACTCTCTTCCTCCAATCTGATATCCAATCTTTCCTTACCTAATTTTTTATTATCCTCATAACCTTACTCTTTCTTATATTCACTTTTAATTTTCTTATTTTACATGCCCTATCAACCTCGTCCGCCAACCTTTGCAACTTCTCTTCAGACTCTCCCAAAAGCACAGTGTCATTTGCAAAGAGCACCTGTGACAACTTCCACTTTGCTTTAGATTCTTTATCTTTTAACTCCAAACCTCTTGTTAACACCAAAGCATTCACTTCTCTTACAACCCCATCTGCAAATATATTGAACAACCATGGTGACATCACACATCCTTGTCTAAGGGCTACGTTTACTGGGAAATAATCTCTCCTACATACTCTAACCTGAGCCTCAATATCCTCGTAAAAACCCTTTACTGTTTTCAGTAACCTACCTCTTATTCCATACATTTGCAACATCTGCTACATTATATATATATATATATATATATATATATATATATATATATATATATATATATATATATATATATATATATATATATATATATATATATATATATGCATGCTCAATTAGATCAAAGTAAACAGGTGATATCACAATATGCAGAACAACCACTGTGAAAAAAGATAGTGAAATTCCAAGCACTTTCGTAACTTCTCACATTATCAAGGAACTATAAGAATAAAAAATTAACAGGAAGGCATATAAGGGCAAGACTACATCTCGGTCACGTCACAACACCCGACTCTGTGAAACACAAGTGATGTTCTCTGAACGTTAGGTCATTTTGCATGATCATTCTCCGGCATTTTATATTCCTTTCGTTCTGCTGATTAAACTGCGTTTTGTACCCTGTGCTTATTTTCATATCTTTCTTTCCACAACGAAGCATTTGGAATCTGTAATCGATAAGCACCATGTTATTTTCTTCTGCGCATGGGAAGGCTTTGTTGATATCGGTATTTCAGTTTTTTTTTGTCTTCCATCAAGCTTGTTTTGGTATGATTTACAAAGGATAATGCGAGGTTGAAGTTAGCGTTTTTTTCCCCTGTCTATTTAAGGTTGGAGTACTCAACTCTTTATCATCTTAATGCTGAAATTTCTCTACCGCGATAAATCTCTGGGTTTATCGTAGTAGTCTGGTAATCTTAAATATTTTATTGCCTTTTTTTGTTATTTAGGTTATATATGGATGAACAGAGAGCAAAAAAACTTTTGTGTTTGTTCTCTCCTTCCAAGAATTCCAGGTGGTTACGTAGTCACAAACAGATGAGCCAAAACAGTGTAACTGTTTTCCGTACTTCCCACTTTGCAAAAGCAAACATGAGCACAGTGCAGAAATGAACAGTAACTTGCAGCAACAAATGCCATAACAGCAACAATAATAATAATAATTAGAATAATATTTGTAGTAGTGGTAGTAAAATAAAAAAAATCAAGGCATATACATCGATGGATGTGTCTGTGTATATACCTCGAGTGATCATTTTCCTTCGTAATTCAAGAAAATAAAGTCTACTTGACGCTAATGTACAGGTGAACTACAACCTTAATGAGCCTCGTACAGCCGATAGCATTTAAAATTTAAAGCTAATTTTAGAATGATGTAATAAAAATAAGATCCCAGTCTTTAACGAAGCGACAAGATAAAGCAAAGAAAAATATAGATTACAGAGTTAAGCAGTTGCCAAGAGCTAATACTGCATGTCTTTGTCCTTGCATGTTCAACTTTAACTGCTGTTGCAACTGCGTCTTTCGTCCACCCCAGCAGCTGTTCCTTCCCCAGGTTACTCTGTACCTTGTGCCTGCACACCTACACTGCTTTACCTGTCTTACACACACACACACACACACACACACACACACACACACACACACACACACACACACACACACACACACACACACACACACACACTGAGCAGGGAGAGTGACCTAGTAGCGACCAGTGATGTGACTCGATCCCTTCAACCACAATTAGGTGAGTACACACAGTGCTCCTTATCGATATCCTGGGGTGGTGTTTCTAACTAATGATTTCCTTCAAGTTATAGTAGTGGTTACTATGTTAGATATGCTTTTGGAGATCTTGGAGATGTGCTTGGCAAATAAATTATCAGGAAGGACTATTTATCTTATTCGTTGGAATCTTGGTCTGGGCGAGTTAATTATGTAATTGTTACGTTCTTCGCAGTTTTGGATATGAGACCTTCAGTATAGTATAATTTTGAAAAGATTTCTTCAAGGAGAGCGCACTTGTCTTAAAAAAAAAATAGGTATTGCAGATTCGAGGAGCCCTTAGGAAAAATCTCAACGAACATTGCGATTAGTGCTGTTGTACGAAGACCATCTATAATGAATTTAAGCAGGTCGAACCTTCCAAGGAATAAACACTTATGAAGCAAAAAAAAAACATGGATACAAATCATTTCCAAAATATTTTACTCCGAAAGTCTGTCATTGAAACCTCGTTGCAAGGTTTATCGGAAACCTACCAACACCAACTGCCCGCTGCACCTCTCCCATGGCTCCGGTATATGAGTCTTCGTTTTCTATCAGGGTTAAGGGACTGAACACCTCAGAATTACCGTTCTTCTACTTCCACTGTTCCCAGAATAATAGTCGCCTTTGTTTTACACTGAGAAACACTGCTGCGCAGACGAACCTGTTATCGTATTTGTCTTATTTATCATCTTGTCTGTACTCTGTACCCTTATTGTTATGTTACAGTACTGTATGTTTAATGCTCACCCTCTCATACCATGATTTTCTGTTCGAAAGTTGCTAAAGCCATCTACTTGGGAGAAATATCAATTTGGGCTGCATGTAACTACATTGGTGTCCCCTTGCTAATATAATACTCGAATGAGCCACCAATCAGCTGTTTAGTTGACGTAACAATCAAGTGTTCGAATGAGTCAACAATCATTGTGTTTATTGATGTAACAGTCAAGTGTTCATTGAGGTCAGCAATCAAGTGTTTAGTTAGTGAAACTTTCGTGTGTTCTGCAGACGCTGCAATCAACTTTTCAGTTGATGAAATAATTGTTCAGCAGATGAATACCTGACACTCTCCCTAGGATGTTAATCAATCCTCTGAGAACACACTAATCCCTACAGTCCTTTCAGATCACAATAATCTCTACAGTCCATTCAGAGCACAATCGCTCGTATGATAATTACTCCTCTCAGTGCACACACACTGTACACATTATTTTAGCTGAATTAAAATCTTATAATAAGTGCTGTTGTAATAACACCCGTTGAAACGGTCTCATTTTGATCATTATATAAGTATTAAATGCTCTTATTACCATTACTATCTACGCAGTATCAGAATTATCTACTGTTCGCATGATTAAGCATAATCTAGTTTATTATTATTATTATTATTATTATTATTATTATTATTATGATGATGATGTGAGGTGCTAAATCAGTGTGGGATAGCGCAAGGAATAGTTGAGACTCGACCCTCCTGTCATGTAGGGGGGGTATTGGAATGAATGGAATATAAGTGGGGAATATGGGAGTAGGGGAGTCAGTAGGCAGGGGACAGGCAGGCGAGGTGGTAGGAGTGAGGTATGCGGAGGTAGGTAATGTGAGGTCACTGGTGACTACAACTTCACCTCTCATTACTCTACCCACCACTCCACACTACTCACCCTCTCACTACTTTAACTAAACATAAATAAATGGAGAAAATAACGGGGACAGTGAATATTACTATTCTACTCAAACACAGTTTATTATTAAGTCCTTGTACAATAATATATTTGGGAACAGGTCTCAGTAATAGTAACCAGTTACCAGTAACCAGTGTACCAGTAGTTGACTCACTACCAACCGTCTCTGCCTGAGTCACTGTCTGTTCATATTGTGCTGACCACAGCAGTATTCAAAGACCCCCTCACATATGGGTACTGTGGGCGGCCAGTCAGTCATACGAGAGAGAGCAGAGAGATAGGTACGGCTGTAAGGGCGCTCCCCACATTATCTGTAATTATACGTACTACCAGCCTACGTGAGTATTACTTTACCCAATCCACGTGTTCGAACTCCCACATGACACAGGAGAACATTATTGTGGTTTAGATAAATGGGATGGTATGTATAAGCAGTGAGACAGGGAATACAATCAACTTGACCAAAATGAATATAACTTACAATATAGTTCAGAGGGCAGTTCATCACAGGAACTTAGCCACAGGTCCCAAGACCTACACAGCACGAGTACTACGCCAAGCCAGTACTCTGCCCAATGCCTCCAACAGTCTCCTCCAGAGACTTCAGCAGCCTTCTTCCGAGCCCTGCACCCCAGCAGCAGCTCCGCTCGAAGTCTCTGCTCAGGAGCTCTGTACCCAGGCCAGAGCTCCGCACGAATCCCCTGATCATGCTCTTCCTTGGGCTTTTATGGTAGTCCAAGCACCCTCCACAATGAGGTGTGCACACGTGGTGTTGATCTGACGCCGAGGTCTGACGTCGTCCAGAACAAAAGACCTCAGTCTTAAGCCGAAAAGGTGTGGCTCTGACAGACATTTGCCAAGGCAAGGTGACCATATAATTGGTTAAATTAGGTCTCCCCAGAGACCTCACAAGCCCAGCTGGACTACATCACACTCCGTCCGAGAGAGAGACAAGTTACCTAGTTGATCTTAGCTGGGAGTCCATAGTCTGACTTTAGCCTTTTAAATCGTGCATATTGACTATATAGTCCGCTGTGTCTCGTCATCTATGCCGTTTGATGTCTAGTCCAAGTGCTGTGTGGTTGAGAATTCACTCGCCTCAGCTCACTTTCCATTCTGTCTCTCTCCTTTCACCAAACCACCGCTCCTTCCATCCTCTTACCACCCACTCCCTGACACCCTAAAACACCCCCACCTCCTTGAAGCACTCCCTACCCCGTCTCTCCTACACCTAACCCGCACCTCCCCTGTTTAAAGCTCTTTCCAGGAGTCATCGGCTCTTCCCTCAATTGGCTTCTTCTTCACTCCTTGATATATTGTCCCCTGACTCCTCTTTTCCTCTCGTCCTCTTGATGGATACTTCTTTGCTGAGATAAAACTAGCCAGAGTTTTACACACACTCCTTGTCCGAGTTGGGGATCCTCGGCGAGTCTGGTGCACAAAAAAACACGACTTTCAAACAGATGAAGAGTGTGTTTTCGGAAGCACTTAATTGAGATGTGAAAGTTTTTGAAAAGTCTTTTCAGAGTTCTTTATGTTACTTTCAGCGGAGTCTCCCTGAGAGGTATCATTTTCGAGTAATTTTATTTTTATTTAGTCTCCTTGGTAGGCGTGTTTTAATCCCCTGCGAAGTGGAGAATAACTATTAACGGGAAATTACGCCACAGTGACTATTTACAATCATTCATACTTGATGCGATCACTGCCTCAGAGAGACATACTAAAAAGGCAGGATTCAACACATTGTCCCACCACGAGTGATTTCTCGTGCAGATATGAACGTTCTGGTGCAACTCTGCCACCCCATTGCCAGTAATGTGATGACTCTTTGCCTTAATTATATTTCTAGCTAAATCTACCTTTATATTGGTTGAAATAAACTAAACTGTTATATTAGAAAATGGCGTTTGTAAGTTTATAGTGAGAGTAGAGAAAATAAAAGTTGTAAAACGTAGGGTAAGTTAATGAAGCAAAGTAAGTATAGGCGGCAAGGTTAGACCTAATGAGTCTGCATGTGCAACCTTGTGCAGTAACCCAGTGGTAGTCCCTTAGATACACAACCGTAGGATCCAGGGTCGATCTTGGGACGCGTGGAAATATTGGGAATGCTTCCTAAAAGCATGTGTTCCTGAAAGCTCATCTCTCTGGGCACATAGCAGTAAATGGATAGATTGGCATTATTCAGCTGCTGTGTATGGGCTTCTGGGAGCTGATAGCGAACTATAAATAACACTGAAATTTGAAGCGAGCTCTCGCAGCTGTCTTAGCCTGAAAAATCGACGGCGTAAAAAAAGTTGTTCTTCACAAATTCAACATTGATATTTAATTTTCATAAGTTGCAATGCAGCTTAGAGGTGGTATTTTCGTACTCAAACGATGTTTTTCCTTATTTTTTTCTTTCCTCCAAATTTTTGTTTTCCTTTTACTCATAATTCGAAAACATCCATGTACGGTAACGAAGACCACATTCTTGGAACACTTGGCATGTGCAGATGTCCTGTGACCAAAGTTGTTGAATTACATTCTCAGCATCCTGGAATGACTCCAGTAACTTCCAAAACCTCTCAGCAGCACAGCTTCAAGCTTTCAAAAGATAACTCTTGATTCAGTGACGATGGAGATTGAAATGCAAGAACGCAGGCGCAGATTTGGTCATTTTATGTGCAGAATGTTATGAAGTTTTTATTACCTCTTAATCACGTTAAATAAATTTCAATTTACCTCTTCTGAACGGCTTCAGTATTTAATGACTGATGAATTTTATACTCAGAATTGTACCTCTTTTCTTTTGTTGTTCGTTCAGATTTGTCAGTATAGAAAAAGTTAAAAAAAAAAATGGAATCGTTGCAGTCCGTGCAATAACTGAAGAATGATATAAACCTTGGAAACTGATACCGACAGAAGGATTAAAAACACAGGTGAGTACACGCACACAAGTGAAAAAATAGTGAAATTCCAAGCTTTTTCGTGATTTCTCACATTATCAAGGATCTTGATAATGTGAGAAATCTCGAAAGCGCTTAGAATTTCACTATTTTTTCCACAGTGGTTGTTTTGCATAAATCCAAAATTATGGCATG
>NW_027201003.1:0-14849 GCF_038502225.1 Cherax quadricarinatus
CTCTAATGTCCTCATTAGAATGAATTGGACAGCCTATTTTGGTGTCATCAGCAAATTTGCTTATGTCGCTATTTATCCCCTCATCTATGTCGTTTATGTAAATTGTGAACAACAACGGGCACAACACTGACCCCTGAGGAACACCGCTTGTGACGTGCCCCCATTCTGATTTCTCCCCATTTATGCAAACTCTCTGCTGTCTATTTGTCAGCCATGCCTCTACCCAGGAAAAAATTTCTCCTCCTATTCCGTGTGCCTTAAGCTTCCTCAATAGCCTCTGGTGTGAAATTCTATCGAAAGCCTTACTGAAGTCCATATACACAATATCATATTCATTACCATGATCTACCTCCTCAAACACCTTAGTGAAAAAAGTTAGTAAATTCGTAAGACAGGAACGCCCCTTTGTAAAACCGTTTTGAGATTCATTAATCAATCTGTGCCTGTCAAGATGGCTACGAATTGCTTCGGTAATTATTGATTCCATAAATTTTCCCACTATGGAGGTAAGGCTTATTGGTCTATAGTTTGAAGCCAAGGACCTGTCACCTGCCTTGTAAATAGGTATTACATTTGCCATTTTCCACTTATCAGGCACTATGCCAGTTTGTAGTGATATGTTAAAAAGATTAGCCAAAGGTATGCTAAGTTCTTCTTTACATTCTTTTAACACCCTTGCAAACAGTTCATCAGGGCCTGGGGATTTGTTAGGTTTTAGTTTCTCTATTTGTCTGAGGACCATGTCACTAGTTACCGCATTAGTACATAGTTTATTATCCTGTTCTACATAATTTATTATTTCAGGAATATCGCTAGTATTTTCCTGGGTAAAAACTGAGAGGAAGTAGGTATTGAGAATTTCACACATATCCTTATCACTGTCAGTGATCTGACCAGAGCTACTCTTAAGTGGGCCAATCTTTTCCCTAATCTTACTTGTGTATACCTGAAAGAACCCTTTTGGGTTAGTCTTTGAATCCCTTGCGACCTTAGCCTCATAATCCCTTTTTGCTTTTCTTATTCCTTTCTTTATTTCTCTCTTTAATTGAATATATTGATTACTTAACTGCCCATCCCCTCTTTTGATACGCCTATATATGCTTCTATTTTGACCAATGAGATGTTTTAATCTATTGTTCATCCATTTGGGATCATTTTTGTTAGATCTAATTTCCCTACTCGGAACAAAAGTTGTCTGGGCAGCTAGAACTATGCACTGAAAAAACGTCATATTGGCAACCAAGATCACCTACCTGACCCATAGTCAGGACATCCCAATTTAACCCACCCAGGTAATTTTTCAGTCCCATGAAGTCGGCCAAGCGAAAATCTGGGACAGAGATTTGATTGCAGTTATCTGGGTAATTCCATGATATATTAAAACTAAGTGATTTGTGATCACTTTCCCCAAGCTCATCATTAACCTCAAGATTATTAATTAGTGAATCTTTGTTGGCAAGAACCAAGTCAAGCAGATTGTTTCCTCTAGTTGGTTCTGTCACAACCTGTTCTAAAAAGCAATCCTGAACTGTATCAAGAAAGTCACTAGACTCAAGATTTCCTGTCATATTGTTCAAATCAATTTGTCTAAAGTTAAAATCTCCCATTATCACAACATTTTCATATCTAGATGCCTTATGAATTTTGTCCCATAACAGCTTAGTGCACTCCCTATCAAGGTTTGGGGGCCTATAAATCACACCCAGAATTAATTTGTCATCTATCCCACTGTTCTGTCATCTATCACACTGTTCTGTCATCTATCACACTGTTCTGTCATCTATTACACTGTTCTGTCATCTATCACACTGTTCTGTCATCTATCACACTGTTCTGTCATCTATCACACTGTTCTGTCATCTATTACACTGTTCTGTCATCTATTACACTGTTCTGTCATCTATCACACTGTTCTGTCATCTATTACACTGTTCTGTCATCTATCACACTGTTCTGTCATCTATCACATTGTCATCTATCACACTGTTCTGTCATCTATTACACTGTTCTGTCATCTATTACACTGTTCTGTCATCTATCACACTGTTCTGTCATCTATCACACTGTTCTGTCATCTATCACACTGTTCTGTCATCTATCACACTGTTCTGTCATCTATCACACTGTTCTGTCATCTATCACATTGTCATCTATCACACTGTTCTGTCATCTATCACACTGTTCTGTCATCTATCACACTGTTCTGTCATCTATCACACTGTTCTGTCATCTATCACACTGTTCTGTCATCTATCACACTGTTCTGTCATCTATCACACTGTTCTGTCATCTATCACACTGTTCTGTCATCTATCACACTGTTCTGTCATCTATCACACTGTTCTGTCATCTATCACACTGTTCTGTCATCTATCACACTGTTCTGTCATCTATCACACTGTTCTGTCATCTATCACACTGTTCTGTCATCTATCACACTGTTCTGTCATCTATCACACTGTTCTGTCATCTATCACACTGTTCTGTCATCTATCACATTGTTCTGTCATCTATCACATTGTTCTGTCATCTATCACACTGTTCTGTCATATATCACACTGTTCTGTCATCTATCACACTGTTCTGTCATCTATCACACTGTTCTTTCATCTATCACACTGTTCTGTCATCTATCACACTGTTCTGTCATCTATCACACTGTTCTGTCATCTATCACACTGTTCTGTCATCTATCACACTGTTCTGTCATCTATCACACTGTTCTGTCATCTATCACACTGTTCTGTCATCTATCACACTGTTCTGTCATCTATCACACTGTTCTGTCAGCTATCACACTGTTCTGTCATCATCTATCACACTGTTCTGTCATCTATCACACTGTTCTGTCATCTATCACACTGTTCTGTCATCTATCACACTGTTCTGTCATCTATTACACTGTTCTGTCATCTATCACACTGTTCTGTCATCTATCACACTGTTCTGTCATCTATCACACTGTTCTGTCATCTATCACACTGTTCTGTCATCTATCACACTGTTCTGTCATCTATCACACTGTTCTGTCATCTATTACACTGTTCTGTCATCTATCACATTGTCATCTATCACACTGTTCTGTCATCTATCACACTGTTCTGTCATCTATCACATTGTCATCTATCACACTGTTCTGTCATCTATCACACTGTTCTGTCATCTATCACACTGTTCTGTCATCTATCACACTGTTCTGTCATCTATCACACTGTTCTGTCATCTATCACACTGTTCTGTCATCTATCACACTGTTCTGTCATCTATCACACTGTTCTGTCATCTATCACATTGTTCTGTCATCTATCACACTGTTCTGTCATCTATCACACTCTTCTGTCATCTATTACACTGTTCTGTCATCTATTACACTGTTCTGTCATCTATTACACTGTTCTGTCATCTATCACACTGTTCTGTCATCCATCACACTGTTCTGTCATCTATCACACTGTTCTGTCATCTATCACATTGTCATCTATCACACTGTTCTGTCATCTATCACGCTGCTCTGTCATCTATCACACTGTTCTGTCATCTATTACACTGTTCTGTCATCTATCACACTGTTCTGTCATCTATCTCACTGTCATCTATCACACTGTTCTGTCATCTATCACACTGTTCTGTCATCTATCACACTGTTCTGTCATCTATCACATTGTCATCTATCACACTGTTCTGTCATCTATCACATTGTCATCTATCACACTGTTCTGTCATCTATCACACTGTTCTGTCATCTATTACACTGTTCTGTCATCTATCACACTGTTCTGTCATCTATCACACTGTTCTGTCATCTATAACATTGTCATCTATCACACTGTTCTGTCATCTATAACACTGTTCTGTCATCTATTACACTGTTCTGTCATCTATCACACTGTTCTGTCATCTATCACACTGTTCTGTCATCTATCACACTGTTCTGTCATCTATCACACTGTTCTGTCATCTATCACACTGTTCTGTCATCTATCACACTGTTCTGTCATCTATCACACTGTTCTGTCATTTATTACACTGTTCTGTCATCTATCACATTGTCATCTATCACACTGTTCTGTCATCCATCACACTGTTCTGTCATCTATTACACTGTTCTGTCATCTATCACACTGTTCTGTCATCTATCACACTGTTCTGTCATCTATCACACTGTTCTGTCATCTATTCCACTGTTCTGTCATCTATCACACTGTCATCTATCACACTGTTCTGTCATCTATCACACTGTTCTGTCATCTATCACACTGTTCTGTCATCTATTACACTGTTCTGCCATCTATCACACTGTTCTGTCATCTATCACATTGTCATCTATCACACTGTTCTGTCATCTATCAAACTATTCTGTCATCTATCATACTGTTCTGCCATCTATCACACTGTTATGTCATCTATCACATTGTCATCTATCACACTGTCCTGTTATCTATCAAACTATTCTGTCATCTATCACACTGTTCTGTCATCTATCAAACTATTCTGTCATCTATCACACTGTTCTGTCATCTATCACACTGTTCTGTCATCTATCACACTGTTCTGTCATCTATCACACTGTTCTGTCATCTATCACACTGTCATCTATCACACTGTTCTGTCATCTATCACACTGTTCTGTCATCTATCACACTGTTCTGTCATCTATCACACTGTTCTGTCATCTATCACACTGTTCTGTCATCTATCACACTGTTCTGTCATCTATCACACTGTTCTCTCATCTATCACACTGTTCTCTCATCTATCACACTGTTCTGTCATCTATCACACTGTTCTCTCATCTATCACACTGTTCTGTCACCTATCTGTCATCTATCACACTGTTCTGTCATCTATCACACTGTTCTGTCATCTATCACACTGTCATCTATCACACTGTTCTGTCATCTATCACACTGTTCTGTCATCTATCACACTGTTCTGTCATCTATCACACTGTTCTGTCATCTATCACACTGTTCTGTCATCTATCACACTGTTCTGTCATCTATCACACTGTTCTGTCATCTATCACACTGTTCTGTCATCTATCACACTGTTCTGTCATCTATCACACTGTTCTGTCATCTATCACACTGTTCTGTCATCTATCACACTGTTCTGTCATCTATCACACTGTTCTGTCATCTATCACACTGTTCTGTCATCTATCACACTGTTCTGTCATCTATCACACTGTTCTGTCATCTATCACACTGTTCTGTCATCTATCACACTGTTCTGTCATCTATCACACTGTTCTGTCATCTATCACACTGTTCTGTCATCTATCACACTGTTCTGTCATCTATCACACTGTTCTGTCATCTATCACACTGTTCTGTCATCTATCACACTGTTCTGTCATCTATCACACTGTTCTGTCATCTATCACACTGTTCTGTCATCTATCACACTGTTCTGTCATCTATCACACTGTTCTGTCATCTATCACACTGTTCTGTCATCTATCACACTGTTCTGTCATCTATCACACTGTTCTGTCATCTATCACACTGTTCTGTCATCTATCACACTGTTCTCTCATCTATCACACTGTCATTTATCACACTGTTCTATCATCTATCACACTGTCATCTATCACACTGTTCTATCATCTACCACACTGTTCTGTCATCTATCACAACACTGTTCTGTCATCTATCACACTGTTCTGTCATCTATCACACTGTTCTGTCATCTATCACACTGTTCTATCACCTAGCACACTGCCATCTATCACACTGTTCTGTCATCTGTCACACTGTTCTGTCATCTATCACACTGTTCTATCACCTATCACACTGTCATCTATCACGCTGTTCTGTCATCTATCACACTGTTCTGTCATCTATCACACTGTTCTGTCATCTATCACACTGTTCTGTCATCTATCACACTGTTCTGTCATCTATCACACTGTCATCTATCACACTGTTCTGTCATCTATCACACTGTTCTGTCATCTATCACACTGTCATCTATCACACTGTTCTGTCATCTATCACACTGTTCTGTCATCTATCACACTGTTCTGTCATCTATCACACTGTCATCTATCACACTGTTCTGTCATCTATCACACTGTTCTGTCATCTATCACACTGTTCTGTCATCTATCACACTGTTCTGTCATCTATCACACTGTTCTGTCATCTATCACACTGTTCTGTCATCTATCACACTGTTCTGTCATCTATCACACTGTTCTGTCATCTATCACACTGTTCTGTCATCTATCACACTGTTCGTTCTGTCATCTATCACAGTGTTCTGTCATCTATCACACTGTTCTGTCATCTATCACACTGTTCTGTCATCTATCACAGTGTTCTGTCATCTATCACACTCTTCTGTCATCTATCACACTGTTCTGTCATCTATCACACTGTTCTGTCATCTATCACATCATCTATCACACTGTTCTGTCATCTATCACTGTCATCTATCACACTGTTCTGTCATCTATCACACTGTTCTGTCATCTATCACACTGTTCTGTCATCTATCACACTGTTCTGTCATCTATCACACTGTTCTGTCATCTATCACACTGTTCTGTCATCTATCACACTGTTCTGTCATCTATCACACTGTTCTGTCATCTATCACACTGTTCTGTCATCTATCACACTGTTCTGTCATCTATCACACTGTTCTGTCATCTATCACACTGTTCTGTCATCTATCACACTGTTCTGTCATCTATCACACTGTTCTGTCATCTATCACACTGTCATCTATCACACTGTTCTGTCATCTATCACACTGTCATCTATCACACTGTTCTGTCATCTATCACACTGTTCTGTCATCTATCACACTGTTCTGTCATCTATCACACTGTTCTATCACCTATCACACTGTCATCTATCTGTCATCTATCACACTGTTCTGTCACCTATCACACTGTCATCTATCACACTGTCATCTATCACACTGTTCTGTCATCTATCACACTGTTCTGTCATCTATCACACTGTTCTGTCATCTATCACACTGTTCTGTCATCTATCACACTGTTCTGTCATCTATCACACTGTTCTGTCATCTATCACACTGTTCTGTCATCTATCACACTGTTCTGTCATCTATCACACTGTTCTGTCATCTATCACACTGTTCTGTCATCTATCACACTGTTCTGTCATCTATCACACTGTTCTGTCATCTATCACACTGTTCTGTCATCTATCACACTGTTCTGTCATCTATCACACTGTTCTGTCATCTATCACACTGTCATCTATCACACTGTTCTGCCATCTATCACACTGTTCTGTCATCTATCATCTATCACACTGTTCTGTCATCTATCACACTGCTCTGTCATCTATCACACTGTTCTGTCATCTATCACACTGTTCTGTCATCTATCACACTGTTCATCTATCACACTGTTCTGTCATCTTCACACTGTTCTGTCATCTATCACACTGTTCTGTCATCTATCACACTGTTCTGTCATCTATCACACTGTTCTGTCATCTATCACAATGTTATGTCATCTATCACACTCACTCTTCTG
Source organism: Cherax quadricarinatus (assembly GCF_038502225.1). NCBI lineage: Eukaryota > Metazoa > Arthropoda > Malacostraca > Decapoda > Parastacidae > Cherax > Cherax quadricarinatus. The sequence goes on from NW_027201003.1 coordinate 7,520, forward strand.
TCATCTATTCTGTCATCTATCACACTGTTCTGTCATCTATCACACTGTTCTGTCATCTATCACACTGTTCTGTCATCTATCACACTGTTCTGTCATCTATCACACTGTTCTGTCATCTATCACACTGTTCTGTCATCTATCACACTGTTCTGTCATCTATCACACTGTCATCTATCACACTGTTCTGTCATCTATCACACTGTCATCTATCACACTGTTCTGTCATCTATCACACTGTCATCTATCACACTGTTCTGTCATCTATCACACTGTTCTGTCATCTATCACACTGTTCTGTCATCTATCACACTGTTCTGTCATCTATCACACTGTTCTGTCATCTATCACACTGTCATCTATTCTCTCATCTATCACATCTGTCATCACACTGTTCTGTCATCTATCACACTGTTCTGTCATCTATCTATCTATCACTGTTCTGTCATCTATCACACTGTTCTGTCATCTGTCACACTGTTCTGTCATCTATCACACTGTTCTGCCATCTATCACACTGTTCGTTCTGTCATCTATCACACTGTTCTGTCATCTATCACACTGTTCTGTCATCTATCACACTGTTCTGTCATCTATCACACTGTTCTGCCATCTATCACACTGTTCTGCCATCTATCACACTGTTCTGCCATCTATCACACTGTTCTGCCATCTATCACACTGTTCTGTCATCTATCACACTGTCATCTATCACACTGTTCTGTCACCTATCACACTGTTCTGTCATCTATCACACTGTCATCTATCACACTGTTCTGTCATCTATCACACTGTCTATCTGTCATCACACTGTTCTGTCATCTATCACACTGTTCTGTCATCTATCACACTGTTCTGTCATCTATCACAATGTTATGTCATCTATCACACTGTTCTGTCATCTATCACACTGTTCTGTCATCTATCACACTGTTCTGTCATCTATCACACTGTTCTGTCATCTATCTGTAATCTATCACACTGTTCTGTCATCTATCACACTGTTCTGTCATCTATCACATTGTCATCTATCACACTGTTCTGTCATCTATTACACTGTTCTGTCATCTATTACACTGTTCTGTCATCTATCACACTGTTCTGTCATCTATCCCAGTGTTCTGTCATCTATCACGCTGTTCTGTCATCTATCACAGTGTTCTGTCATCTAACACACTGTTCTGTCATCTATCACAGTGTTCTGTCATCTATCACACTGTTCTGTCATCTATCACACTGTTCTGTCATCTATCACACTGTTCTATCATCTATCACACTGTCATCTATCACACTGTTCTATCATCTATCACACTGTTCTGTCATCTATCACACTGTTCTGTCATCTATCACACTGTTCTGTCATCTATCACACTGTTCTGTCATCTATCACACTGTTCTGTCATCTATCACACTGTTCTGTCATCTATCACACTGTTCTGTCATCTATCACACTGTTCTATCACCTATCACACTGTCATCTATCACACTGTTCTGTCATCTATCACACTGTTCTGTCATCTATCACACTGTTCTGTCATCTATCACACTGTTCTGTCATCTATCACACTGTTCTGTCATCTATCACACTGTCATCTATCACACTGTTCTGTCATCTATCACACTGTTCTGTCATCTATCACACTGTTCTGTCATCTATCACACTGTTCTCTCATCTATCACACTGTTCTGTCATCTATCACACTGTTCTCTCATCTATCACACTGTCATCTATCACACTGTTCTGTCATCTATCACACTGTTCTCTCATCTATCACACTGTCATTTATCACACTGTTCTATCATCTATCACACTGTCATCTATCACACTGTTCTGTCATCTATCACACTGTTCTGTCATCTATCACACTGTTCTGTCATCTATCACACTGTTCTGTCATCTATCACACTGTTCTCTCATCTATCACACTGTCATCTATCACACTGTTCTGTCATCTATCACACTGTTCTCTCATCTATCACACTGTCATCTATCACACTGTTCTATCATCTATCACACTGTCATCTATCACACTGTTCTATCATCTATCACACTGTCATCTATCACACTGTTCTCTCATCTATCACACTGTCATCTATCACACTGTTCTATCATCTATCACACTGTCATCTATCACACTGTTCTCTCATATATCACACTATTCTCTCATCTATCACACTGTCATCTATCACACTGTTCTGTCATCTATCACACTGTCATCTATCACACTATTCTCTAATCTATCACACTGTTCTGTCATCTATCACACTGTTCTGTCATCTATCACACTGTTCTATCACCTATCACACTGTCATCTATCACACTATTCTCTCATCTATCACACTGTTCTGTCATCTATCTCTCATCTATCACACTCATCTATCACACTGTTCTGTCATCTATCACACTGTTCTGTCATCTATCACACTGTCATCTATCACACTGTTCTGTCATCTGTCATCTATCACACTGTTCTGTCATCTATCACACTGTTCTGTCATCTATCACACTGTTCTGTCATCTATCACACTGTTCTGTCATCTATCACACTGTTCTCTCATCTATCACACTGTCATCTATCACACTGTTCTGTCATCTATCACACTGTTCTGTCATCTATCACACTGTTCTGTCATCTATCACACTGTTCTGTCATCTATCACACTGTTCTGTCATCTATCACACTGTTCTGTCATCTATCACACTGTTCTGTCATCTATCACACTGTTCTGTCATCTATCACACTGTTCTGTCATCTATCACACTGTTCTGCCATCTATCACACTGTTCTGCCATCTATCACACTGTTCTATCATCTACACACTGTCATCTATCACACTGTTCTATCATCTATCACACTGTTCTCTCATCTACACACTGTCATCTATCACACTGTTCTATCATCTATCACACTGTTCTGTCATCTATCACACTGTTCTCTCATCTATCACACTGTTCTCTCATCTATCACACTGTCATCTATCACACTGTTCTATCATCTATCACACTGTCATCTATCACACTGTTCTATCATCTATCACACTGTCATCTATCACACTGTTCTGTCATCTATCACACTGTTCTGTCATCTATCACACTGTCATCTATCACACTGTTCTGTTCTGTCATCTAACACACTGTTCTGTCATCTAACACACTGTTCTGTCATCTATCACACTGTTCTGTCATCTATCACACTGTTCTGTCATCTATCACACTGTTCTATCATCTACCACACTGTTCTATCATCTATCACACTGTCATCTATCACACTGTTCTATCATCTATCACACTGTTCTGTCATCTATCACACTGTTCTGTCATCTATCACACTGTTCTGTCATCTATCACACTGTCATCTAACACACTGTTCTGTCATCTAACACACTGTTCTGTCATCTATCACACTGTTCTCTCATCTAACACACTGTTCTGTCATCTAACACACTGTTCTGTCATCTATCACACTGTTCTGTCATCTATCACACTGTTCTGTCATCTAACACACTGTTCTGTCATCTAACACACTGTTCTGTCATCTATCACACTGTTCTGTCATCTAACACACTGTTCTGTCATCTATCACACTGTTCTGTCATCTAACACACTGTTCTGTCATCTAACACACTGTTCTGTCATCTAACACACTGTTCTGTCATCTATCACACTGTTCTGTCATCTAACACACTGTTCTGTCGTCTATCACACTGTTCTGTCATCTACCACACTGTTCTCTCATCTATCACACTGTTGTCTCCATCTATCACACTCACCACCCAGCCTGTCATGTATGCCTTGCAAAAAAAAATAATAATATGTACCCTGACTTTCGGTAACAAGTGACAGGAAGCCTAATGACCCTAAGTAGCTTTAATTTAAATTGAGTAATCCATGGTTCGAATCCCGGCAAAGTTGACAACACTGGGCATGTTTCCTTACATTTGTTGTTCCGTTCACCTAGCACTAAGTAGGTACCTGGGTATTAGTTACCTTATACCTGATGTTAGGGCTCACCTTGCAGTGGTGTGGGTGGCATACTGGGGCACAAGACTGAGGACCCCAGCTGATATAAGACAGACAGCCCTGGGTATGTAGCCCTTCTCCGGGTTATCCTGGGTATATAACCCTTCTCAGTGTTATCCTGGGTATGTAACCCTTCTCCGGGTTATCCTGGGCATGTAACCCTCCTGCGGGTTATCCTTGTTATGTAACCCTCCTGCGGGTTTTCCTGGGTATGTAACCCTTCTCCGGGTTATCCTGGGTATGTAACCCTTCTCCGTGTTATCCTGGGTATGTAACCCTCCTGCGGGTTATCCTGGATATGTAACCCTTCTCCGTGTTATCCTGGGTATGTAACCCTTCTCCAGGTTATCCTGGGTATGTAGCCCTTCTCCATGTTATTCTGGGTATGTAACCCTCCTGCGGGCTATCCTGGGTATGTAACCCTTCTCCGGGTTATCCTGGGTATGTAACCCTTCTCCGGGTTATCCTGGGTATGTAACCCTCCTGCGGGTTATCCTGGGTATGTAACCCTTCTCCGGGTTATCCTGGGTATGTAACCCTTCACCATGTTATCCTGGGTATGTAACCCTTCTCCGTGTTATCCTGGGTATGTAACCCTTCTCCGGGTTATCCTGGATATGTAACCCTCCTGCGGGTTATCCTGGGTATGTAACCCTTCTCCGGGTTATCCTGGGTATGTATCCCTTCTACGGGTAATCCTGGGTATGCAACCCTCCTCCAGGTTACCCTGGGTATGTAACCCTCCTCCAGGTTATCCTGGGTATGCAACCCTTCTCCAGGTTATCCTGGGTATGTAACCCTCCTGCGGGTTATCCTGGGTATGTAACCCTTCTCCAGGTTATCCTGGGTATGTAACCTTCCTCCGGGTTATCCTGGGTATGTAACCCTTCTCCGGGTTATCCTGGGTATGTAACCCTCCTCCGGGTTATCATGGATAAGTAACCTTCCTCCAGGTTATCCTGAGTATGTAACCTTCCTCCGGGTTATCCTGGGTATGTAACCTTCCTCCGGGTTATCCTGGGTATGTAACCTTCCTCCGGGTTATCCTGGGTATGTAACCTTCCTCCGGGTTATCCTGGGTATGTAACCTTCCTCCGGGTTATCCTGGGTATGTAATTCTCCTCCGGGTTAAAAATCCAAACAAAGCCCTGCTCGTAAAGCACACTGCTAGGTTGTGTTTATCTTTACATTAGTTACCCAAGAACCAATAAGGTTTTCTCTCATGCACAACACTGCTGGAAATTTCGTTTTCTATTAAGGGAGACTATATAAGTTTTGCTGGTGTGTTCTTCCAAATGACCATAATTTTTAAAGGGGTGGACCGGTAAGCCAGCGGAAGGCCTCGGTCAGATGACCAAAGCTCCAAAGGCGGGTCATCATCTGACTAAGACCCGCGTTAGGAAACATTTGTCCTATTTCCTGACGAACCTTACCTAACCTAACCTAACCTCTTCCTGTGTCGAGGAATATGTTTACAAATACAGGTTCACACTAGCACAATTATCATACATAGAAATATATGTGTAAATTATCCGCTAGGATAACCCAGAAGAAGCCAAAGTGACTTATTTCCTCTGGGGTCTTGGTGTCCTGTGGCCTGGTGGTAAGCTCTCGCTTCACACGGTGAACTCCAGTGTGGAAAAGTACATTTACCTGGATGAATCTCATTAGATAATTATTATTTATCAAAGTTACAGAGACAAGTAGGAATTTTTAGGACACCTAGGTTGCAAAAAATGTCCCCCTTCGATACCTACCATCTATCTCTCCACAAGTTGCTCTAGACCTATATTAATTGCAAATGAAATATACATCACCAGGAATTCTGGTAAAATTTACTGTACTCGGTATTAGAATGTTGAGAAACGAACCAGACACTGTCACAGTGAATTTTACCAAGTGTCTAGAGGTAAATACACACAGATCTAAATGGATTGTGAAAACGTGCAATTGCATTAAGTTTTATAACCTGCATGAACTGTATCACTGTAGGCAACAAGAGCATTTCACCCCTCCATGGAAGATGTGTTCATTTAATATCACATACCTACAAGTCCCTCCCAAGAAGCTCATTGCTAGTAATCCCTTCCTTAAATCTCTTGTTAGAGCAACTGCTCAAGAAGAAATTTCTCACCTAGCTGGTAGAAACAAGTTATCACAAGTTATATACACTGATGGATCTAAACAGGAGTCTTCTGGCAGGGCTGCATCTGCTCTTGTTGCCACCTCCCTAGTTAAGAACGATAATAAATTTGTTGAGTTAGGCATAAGAATTAACAACTGGGCGTCTACACTGCAAACTGAATTGTTTGCAATCCTAATGGCGCTAAAGCTAACCTATGACACTGAGCTTGACTCTATCATCATTACTGATTCTATGTCATCATTGAAGGCTCTTGGCTCATATAATGACTCCAACAACATGCTCATTGGGGAAGCCAGGTATAGATACTCAAAAATTAGGGACAAAGGAATTAATGTACAATTGCTATGGATCCCATCACACATTGGATTACTCCTTCATGATAAAGTTGATATATTAGCCAAGAAGAGTATCCAGAAGGAGAACGTAGAATATAACTTTGGTATAACTGTGTCTAGCATTAGGAATAATATTAGGAGAGAAGTAAATAATGAAGATGATTGTTATAGGAATGCAGTTAGAAGCCTGAGTAGATCTATAACCCACTATGATAACATGAACGTAGATAAGTATGTTTATGGAGCAACTTGCAATGTGAACAGACTGACTGATGTTGTAGTGGCCAGGCTTAGGCTTGGTTACAAGTACTTCTGGCAGTTTGGGAGACACACAGATGATGATCAAACTAAATGTAAATGATGTGATCAGGCATATGGTCACTCTCTTGAACACTATGTGCTTAATTGTCCACTTATTGAGGAATACAGAGACAGACAGTATAATAACCTATGTGACATGTCAAGATATCTTATTAATGAAAATAAGATACCAGATATACTAAGCGAATTTCCTAAATTTGCCTGTAACAGATAAGTGAACTATAGATATGTAGATATAAATCCATATGTATTCCTGTTAACCCTTTGGGGCCTAGTTCCTAGGCCTTTTGTGTATCCACATGCTCTCGCGCTACCGTCCACAGGATGGATATGGGGTGCACAATAAACTAGCCACTTCGGTGGCAAAATCTAAAATGGTAAAATTTAATATAAATTTGCGGGTTGTATATTAAAATTAATAAATGATTACATATACACATTTATATAACAGAAGGAGAATTTATAATCATAAGGCTCACCAATTAGTCTGGAGATTACTGTGTGTCATGT
>NW_027201004.1:0-14828 GCF_038502225.1 Cherax quadricarinatus
GACAATATGTATATCAACGATTTAGAATAGTTAGTGGGTTTTTGGTAAATTTATGGTTTGTTACGATAATCATATTGTAGTAGGAATACTAGGCTTAGGTAGATGGTATAACTTATGATAATGGTGTAATGTTTCTTGACATTACAAGACTATTATAACAAGGTGGTTCAATGTTTTATGGCAAGCAATTTATTGGAAAAAATTTGAACGTATTCTCATAAAGAGAGGGATGTATCAATAGACCTGTGCAGATTAGTGTAGTGGTTTGTATATGAGGTTTCTGAATTTATGTAGGTCCATTCTTATTCTATATTCCTTTCTTGTGTTCAGAGCAGAAGGAATTTGAAAAAAAAAATAATGAAGGATAATTGTACTGTACATATATCAATTTCGAGCTAATTAAGAGATACAATGCTTAATTTGATGAAGAATTAGGTTGCATTTTTACTATTGTTAACTTATACACATGTATCTAGTTTAGGACAGTTTAAGCTTCGGCATCAGATATAGTATTGGTTATTACCTGGAGAGAGTTCCGGAGGCCAACGCCCCCGCGGCCCGGTCTGTGACCAGGCCTCCTGGTGGATCAGAGCCTGATCAACCAGGCTGTTGCTGCTGGCTGCACGCAAACCAACGTACGAGCCACAGCCCGGCTGGTCAGGAACTGACTTTAGGTGCTTGTCCAGTGCCAGCTTGAAGACTTCCAGGGGTCTGTTGGTAATCTCCCTTATGTATGCTGGGAGGCAGTTGAACAGTCTCGGGCCCCTGACACTTATTGTATGGTCTCTTAACGTGCTAGTGACACCCCTGCTTTTCATTGGGGGGATGGTGCATCGTCTGCCAAGTCTTTTGCTTTCGTAGTGAGTGATTTTCGTGTGCAAGTTCGGTACTAGTCCCTCTAGGATTTTCCAGGTGTATATAATCATGTATCTCTCCCGCATGCGTTCCAGGGAATACAGGTTCAGGAACCTCAAGCGCTCCCAGTAATTGAGGTGTTTTATCTCCGTTATGCGCGCCGTGAAGGTTCTCTGTACATTTTCTAGGTCAGCAATTTCACCTGCCTTGAAAGGTGCTGTTAGTGTGCAGCAATATTCCAGCCTAGATAGAACAAGTAACCTGAAGAGTGTCATCATGGGCTTGGCCTCCCTAGTTTTGAAGGTTCTCATTATCCATCCTGTCATTTTTCTAGCAGATGCGATTGATACAATGTTATGGTCCTTGAAGGTGAGATCCTCCGACATGATCACTCCCAGGTCTTTGACGCTGGTGTTTCGCTCTATTTTGTGGCCAGAATTTGTTTTGTACTCTGATGAAGATTTAATTTCCTCGTGTTTACCATATCTGAGTAATTGAAATTTCTCATCGTTATAGTTATAATGTTAAGAATGTAATGGTAATTAGGTATTGTTTCCATATTCGATGTCAGGATTTTCATTCAGTGCAATATATTTGTTTGAATTTCTTGTGCCTCATGTTTGTGTATGGTTTTAAATAAAATATAAAAAAAAACTTAGCCATAATACCAACTTACCTCATAATTTGTAATATTTTAAAATTAAGAATTAAACTAAGTCTGCCCGAAATGCCTAGCCATGCTAGGTGTTCTAGTGGTACACTCTGTAATTATTATTTAACTACATGTAAACCACACAACAACCAAATTCTGTAAACTCAGCATTGTAATACTTACAGAGAATAAACTTTGAATTTGAATTGAATTGAATTGAACATTATTTACTACCAGTCCTGACTACCAAGTATAAGCTGTGGATCATTATAATAAACATAATGGGACGTGCAAACATTACAGAGAAAGTTTTGCATGTTCTTTTCATTTTCCTGAGCTACACGTCCATTCTGAAGAGTGATATCTATAATAACTTTTTATTGAGTAGCGAGTTCATAACTTTTGTGCCATTGATCCACATGATTAAAAAAGTTACTTTTATGTTTGAGTGAAAGAGATTTTAATTATTTTATTTAGTGTCGTTGGTTGTTGGTAATACGATCAATATTAACGGTAGTAAGTCTGGGAAATTACATTGATAATATATAATATGTAACATTCGGGCTTTATATAGAACACAGTGACTGTGATGTACAGACCTAAACACTGCTATCTATGTGTGTGTTCAGTCTGATTTACTAGTCATGGGCGGATTTACTAATGAACTAATGAACCTTAATAAGCTTCAGGGCCCCTAATCCCGGAGGGGCCCAAGAAGCGACTTTAATCCACATTGCTGAAAATTATTTGGGTCTCCTGGATAAGATGGATTTTTTTAAATAATAATATTAATAATATAGTGTTGCTGGTAGTTAAGGGCCCCAATAACAGTTCAAGCTTCAGGGACACAAAAATATAGGCCCGCCACTGCCTATAGTAACATAAAAATTTAACTAATTTAGCTGTAATAGTTACCATATAATCAAAATATTTATGTATTTCAATATAATCTGCACGGTCAGTAAGTTCTTCATACTCATGGTCGAAAAATGTGATCTTAACAAGTTTTGGACTTCCCAAGAATAAACAATAATTCAGGCTAATCTTGTTTGTTGGAGAAGTTGACCGCATAAATTTTAACATCATACCGCATGTTTCCACGACTTTGTTGAGTTATGAGTTAACGAGGAAAGTTTATGACATATATCATGCAGGAGTTTATTGATCTGTTCACTTACCATGATGATAAAGGAGTAACAGGAAAAGTTGGTAGATGGATCTATAACTTCCCAACAAACAGAACACAAAGAGTAATAGTAAACAGAGTAAAGTCTGAGGCAGCTACAGTGAAAAGCTGTTCCACAAGGCACAGTACTCGCTCCCATTCTTTTCCTCATCCTCATATTTGACTTACACAGAGATGTAAACTACAGAACCGTGTCTTCCTTAGCTGATGATACCTGAATTTGCATGAGAGTGTCATCCATCGAGGACACTGCAAATATCCAAGCGGGCATTAACAAAGACTTCATAAGGGCCTCAAAAACCTAAGTGAAGTTCACTGAAGACAAATTTCATTTATTCCACTATGGAAAACTCGAGGAAATAAAAACTGGATCAGAGTATTAAACAAATTCAAATCACACATTAGAGAGAAAAACTAATGTGAAGGACCTGGGAGTGATAATGTCAGGGAATTTCACTTTCAAAGATCACAACTGTGTCTCTATCACATCTGCTAAGAAAATGATAGGATGGATAATGAGAACCTTCAGAACTAGGCAAACAAGCCAATGATGATTCTCTTCAAATCACTTGTTCTCTTTAGGCTGGAATATTGTTGTACAATAACGGCCCCTTGCAAGGCAGGCGATAATGCATACCTGGTGAATATACAGAGAACTTTCACTGCACGTATAAGTACAACAAAGCACCTGAATTACTGTGAATGGTTGAAGTGCCTTGACCTGTACTCCCTGCCAATTTGGATTCAGGAATAATAAAAGCACTAATGATGCAATTATAAAAATGCTAGACCTGCTTTACACAACATTGGAACATAAGGAATATCCATGCGTTTGCATATTTCAAATCCTACCTTTCTAATAGGTATCAGTATGTCACCATTAAAGACACAGCCTCATCAATACGGCCACTTGATACTGGAGTTCCGCAGGGAAGTGTCCTTGGACCTCTGCTCTTCCTCATTTACATCAATGATCTTCCAAACATATCCCAACACCTGAAACCCATTCTCTTTGCTGACGACACGACTTATGTCATCTCCCACCCTAATCTTGCCACCCTCAACACCATTGTTAACTAGGAGCTGCTCAAAATATCGACTTGGATGACAGCCAATAAACTTACACTTAACACTGACAAAACCTACTATATTATGTTTGGTAGCAGAGCAGGTGTTGCGCAACTTAACATTAAGATCGACAACACTCTAATTGCCAGACATAATGAGGGCAAATTCAACAACCTAAATTTCAGCACCCATATCCAACACATAACAAAAAAAGTATCCAAAACGGTGGGGATCCTCTCCAAGATACGATACTACGTGCCGCAAACTGCCCTTCTCACACTATACCATTCACTTACATATCCATACTTCACCTATGCTATCTGTGCTTGGGGTTGAACTGCAGCAACACACCTAAAGCCAATAATAACCCAACAAAAAGCTGGAGTAAGAATAATCACTAAATCCCATCCCCGGCAACACCCCCCCCCCCCCCACTCTTCATAGATCGAAATTTACTCCCTGTTCAGAATATCCACACTTATTACTGTGCAATCTATATCTACAGGACCTTAAATTCCAATATTAACCTTGACCTAAAACGCTTTCTTGATAGTTGTGACAGGATCCACAGGCATAACACCAGACACAAACATCTCTATGACATTCCCCGTGTCCGACTAAACCTTTACAAAAATTCAATGTATTTCAAAGGACCTAAAATCTGGAACACCCTACCTGAAAACTCTAGAACTGCAGACACATTCATCACTTTCAAAACTACAGTTAGAAAACATCTTATCTCCCTGATACACCCCGACAACTAACTACATGATAACCACCTGGTGGTTCACAATTACACTCACTCACCCACTGACTATAAACACAGAAATACTAATCTTAATCTTAAAATAATGAATCCTAACTAGTCATAAGTTTGCCTATGATACTCCAATATAGACACTTTGTATTGTGCTAAAACAAAAGCATTCACATTGCTAAACTCACAAATTATAATGTAGTCACCTAGCCTTAATACCATAATCTGTAAGGATTTAATGTTAAGAATTAATCTAAGTCTGCCCGAAATGCCTAGCCATGCTAGGTGTCCTAGTGGCCCCCTCTGTAATTAGTATTTTATAACATGTAAACCACACAATATCCAAATCCTGTAAACCCCACATTGTAACCCTTATAGAGAATAAACTTGATTGATTTGATTTGATGAATGGAGCGAAACAGAATGACTTCAAGAGTGTATCAGTCTGTAGTGGAAGGAAGGCGGGGTAGGGGTCGGCCTAGGAAGGGTTGGAGGGAGGGGGTAAAGGAGGTTTTGTGTGCGAGGGGCTTGGACTTCCAGCAGGCATGCGTGAGCGTGTTTGATAGGAGTGAATGGAGACAAATGGTTTTTAATACTTGACGTGCTGTTGGAGTGTGAGCAAAGTAACATTTATGAAGGGATTCAGGGAAACCGGCAGGCCGGACTTGAGTCCTGGAGATGGGAAGTACAGTGCCTGCACTCTGAAGGAGGGGTGTTAATGTTGCAGTTTAAAAACTGTAGTGTAAAGCACCCTTCTGGCAAGACAGTGATGGAGTGAATGATGGTGAAAGTTTTTCTTTTTCGGGCCACCCTGCCTTGGTGGGAATCGGCCGGTGTGATAATAAAAAAAAAAAAATATATATATATATATATATATATATGCTTGTACATGCATGTATAGTGTGACCTAAGTGTAAGTAGAAGTAGCAAGATATACCTGAAATCTTCCATGTTTATGAGACAGAAATAAAGACACCAGCAATCCTACCATCATGTAAAACAATTACAGGCTTCCATTTCACACTTGGCAGGATGGTAGTACCTCCCTGGGTGGTTGCTGTCTACCATCCTGCTACCTAACCTGGAGTTTACCTGGAGAGAGTTTCGGGGGTCAACGCCCCCGCGGCCCGGTCTGTGACCAGGCCTCCTGGTGGATCAGCGCCTGATCAACCAGGCTGTTGCTGCTGGCTGCACGCAAACCAACGTACGAGCCACAGCCCGGCTGATCAGGAACTGACTTTAGGTGCTTGTCCAGTGCCAGCTTGAAGACTGCCAGGGGTCTGTTGGTAATCCCCCTTATGTGTGCTGGGAGGCAGTTGAACAGTCTCGGGCCCCTGACACTTATTGTATGGTCTCTTAACGTGCTAGTGACACCCCTGCTTTTCATTGGGGGGATGGTGCATCGTCTGCCAAGTCTTTTGCTTTCGTAGTGAGTGATTTTCGTGTGCAAGTTCAGTACTAGTCCCTCTAGGATTTTCCAGGTGTATATAATCATGTATCTCTCCCTCCTGCGTTCCAGGGAATACAGGTTTAGAAACCTCAAGCGCTCCCAGTAATTGAGGTGTTTTATCTCCGTTATGCGCGCCGTGAAAGTTCTCTGTACATTTTCTAGGTCGGCAATTTCACCTGCCTTGAAAGGTGCTGTTAGAGTGCAGCAATATTCCAGCCTAGATAGAACAAGTGACCTGAAGAGTGTCATCATGGGCTTGGCCTCCCTAGTTTTGAAGGTTCTCATTATCCATCCTGTCATTTTTCTAGCAGATGCGATTGATACAATGTTATGGTCCTTGAAGGTGAGATCCTCCGACATAATCACTCCCAGGTCTTTGACGTTGGTGTTTCGCTCTATTTCGTGGCCAGAATTTGTTTTGTACTCTGATGAAGATTTAATTTCCTCATGTTTACCATATCTGAGTAATTGAAATTTCTCATCGTTGAACTTCATATTGTTTTCTGCAGCCCACTGAAAGATTTGGTTGATGTCCGCCTGGAGCCTTGCAGTGTCTGCAATGGAAGACACTGTCATGCAGATTCGGGTGTCATCTGCAAAGGAAGACACGGTGCTGTGGCTGACATCCTTGTCTATGTCGGATATGAGGATGAGGAACAAGATGGGAGCTAGTACTGTGCCTTGTGGAACAGAGCTTTTCACCGTAGCTGCCTCGGACTTTACTCTGTTGACGACTACTCTCTGTGTTCTGTTAGTGAGGAAATTATAGATCCATCGACCGACTTTTCCTGTTATTCCTTTAGCGCGCATTTTGTGCGCTAAGAGCTGGATAGGCACCTAAAATCAGTTCCCGACCTACTGGGCTGTGGTTGGTATGTGCTTAGATATGGAAAGAATGAAGAACTTAAAAGGAACATTGTATAAAAACTCAAGATCATCATACAGAACGAAGGGAACACGTGAAAGACTTGGGAATAACTGTGTCAGCTGACCTTTCTTTCAAAAAGCATAATAACGCATGGGTCACGACAGCCAGGGAAATGATGGGGTGGGTATTGAGAACTTTCAAAACAAAGGAAATAATACTTAAGGTGATACTTTTCAAATGCTCGTGTTCCCCCATTTGGAATATTGCTCAGTGATGACGGCCCCGTTCAAAGCAGGAGAAATATCAGAGCTGGAACAAATACAGAGATCGTTTTCGCCCTGCACATAGCCATTAAAACATTTAAATTACTGGGAAAGCCTTAAAGTCTTGAATGTGTACTGCCTGAAGATAAGCGAGGGCCTGGGCCCAAATCTGCACACTACCATAACAACATGCTGGAGTGAGAGATATGGGAGGAAGTGCAAAATAAACCCAGTGAGGAGCAGGAGTGCGGTGGGAACAATAAGGGAACACTGTATCAACATTCGTGGCCTCAGATTATTCAACATTTTACCAGAAGATATCAGAAACATGGCTAGAACAAGTGTAGAAGTCTTCAAGGGAAAACTGGACAAGTATCTTTACCAGGTGTCAAATCAACCAGGCTGTGATGGATATGTGGGGTGGCGGGTCTCCAGCAGCAATAGCCTGATTGGCCAGGCTAGCACCAGATGAGGTTGGCATATGGCCGGGCTCCTGGAGTAGAAAGACTCTCGAAACTCATCAATGGCAGAGGTATATCGGTTTGTGTGCAGCCAGCAGCAACAGCCTGGTTGATCAGGCCCTGATCTACCGCGAGGCCTGGTCAAGGACCAGGCCTCGGGAGTGTTGACCCCTGGAACACCTAGGTAATGAAAAAAATATAAAAAATCTAGAAGATAAGATTTCGTTCGGATTTTTAACCCCGGAGGGTTAGCCACCCAGGATAACCCAAGAAAGTCAGTGCGTCATCGAGGACTGTCTAACTTATTTCCATTGGGGTCCTTAATCTTGTCCCCCAGGATGCGACCCACACCAGTCGACTAACACCCAGGTACCTATTTGCTGCTAGGTGAACAGGACAATAGGTGTAAGGAAACGTGTCGGAATTTCCACCCGCCGGGAATCGAACCCGGGCCCTCCGTGTGTGAAGCGGGAGCTTTAGCCACCAGACCACCAGGCCACCTAACAAAGTACAAAATGCAATAAAACGGTGAGAGATGCGATGGATGTTAGTACCACATCTGTAAGGAAAACTATAGACCTTTAAAATAAGAAAAACTAAGCAATAATATACTTAACGGGTATCTGTACTCTCTAGAGAACAGTTATAGAACTGGAAAACATGAAGACAAATTTCATAATTTGCATCAGCTCAGAAAGCACAAAAATGATTGGAATGCCTTTGATTCTTCAGACTGTATTCGCAAGAGCAGCTGGTTCTAAAACCAGCTGCTCCTGTAAATACAACCAGTGTAGTTTTAGAACCAGGTGCAGCTGGTTCTAAAACTACACTGAAATAAGCTTTGTTTTGGAAGACAGTGCAAAACTAACTCCAGTGAAATACAGGAATGCAATAAGTACATTAAATTATAATGAAGCCTGTACTCTTAAGAGTACAAGCTTTCATTACCCTCCTTCATATACAGTGTAATGTAATTACCACCAAACACTTGTTTTCAAGAAGAATCTTATCATGTTTCTGTCAACATTTCCTGATCTACTGGTGTGACATGCACCGAGCACATTACAATTTATTCAGCGTTCATCACACAACCACTTCTTGCATTCTCTTCGTACCAGCCAAACTGGAAGTTAGGTAAGTGTGGATGTCATGCTGGCGAGAGGCTCTTGAGCCTAGAAACTGGGGTTTCCCTCCCCTTGGACGAAAATGAATGCCTTATATTCAACAGGCGCTACATTACTCCTGTGTGTTTAGACCTACAGCATTCCATTTATTAAAATAACGAAATCGTAAACGGCACCAGTTTTTAATGGCTGATGATACATCGAATGAAGTTGACGAAAAGATTCTTGGGTATACACTGTGTAGGTGCAGAATGTGGTAGATTCTGTGCGATAACTGGAGAATGCATTTCCTGGTCAGATTTGATCTCATAGTGCAGACGTAGTTTTCCCCAAAGGAAGGTTGCTTTTGATTTCAGATTGTGTTTGGTGTGCCAGTTTTATTAGTCAAACTGGTGTGTGTGAAATAACAATGAGAATGTTTCTTCTGCTCAGAAATACGTCACAGGATGTATAACGACACCAACAATATGGATAAAAGCACACTTAGGACATCTTTATTGGATACGTATCGGTAATGGAACATTAGTTATTGCATATGATACAAGAGAATGAGAGAATACAGTGTACACAGTGTACACAGTGGCAGAGGCGGCGAAAAAATTTGATTGGGGGGTTTAGGGGAGGCAAGCTTGTTGGACGAGGGATGAAGGTGGGTACAGCAGTAGTACAGCAGATGGTGGGTACAGCAGTAGTACAGCAGGTGGTGGGTACAGCAGTAGTGCAGCAGATGGTGGGTACAGCAGTAGTGCAGCAGGTGGTGGGTACAGCAGTAGTACAGCAGATGGTGGGTACAGCAGTAGTACACCAGATGGTGGGTACAGCAGTAGTACAGCAGATGGTGGGTACAGCAGTAGTGCAGCAGATGGTGGGTACAGCAGTAGTGCAGATGGTGGGTACAGCAGTAGTGCAGCAGATGATGGGTACAGCAGTGGTGCAGCAGGTGGTGGGTGCAGCAGTAGTGCAGCAGGTGGTGGGTACAGCAGTAGTGCAGCAGGTGGTGAGTACAGCAGTAGTGCAGCAGGTGGTGGGTACAGCAGTAGTGCAGCAGATGGTGGGTACAGCAGTAGTGCAGCAGGTGGTGGTGCAGCAGTAGTGCAGCAGGTGGTGGGTACAGCAGTAGTGCAGCAGGTGGTGGTGCAGCAGTAGTGCAGCAGGTGGTGGGTACAGCAGTAGTACAGCAGATGGTGGGTACAGCAGTAGTACAGCAGATGGTGGGTACAGCAGTACAGCAGGTGGTGGGTACAGCAGTAGTGCAGCAGGTGGTGGGTACAGCAGTGGTGCAGCAGGTGGTGGTGCAGCAGTAGTGCAGCAGGTGGTGGGTACAGCAGTAGTACAGCAGATGGTGGGTACAGCAGTAGTACAGCAGATGGTGGGTACAGCAGTAGTGCAGCAGGTGGTGGGTACAGCAGTAGTGCAGCAGATGGTGGGTACAGCAGTAGTGCAGCAGATGGTGGGTACAGCAGTAGTGCAGCAGATGGTGGGTACAGCAGTAGTGCAGCAGATGGTGGGTACGGCAGTAGTGCAGCAGATGGTGGGTACAGCAGTGGTGCAGCAGGTGGTGGTGCAGCAGTAGTGCAGCAGGTGGTGGGTACAGCAGTAGTACAGCAGATGGTGGGTACAGCAGTAGTACAGCAGATGGTGGGTACAGCAGTAGTGCAGCAGGTGGTGGGTACAGCAGTAGTGCAGCAGATGGTGGGTACAGCAGTAGTGCAGCAGATGGTGGGTACAGCAGTAGTGCAGCAGATGGTGGGTACGGCAGTAGTGCAGCAGATGGTGGGTACAGCAGTGGTGCAGCAGGTGGTGGTGCAGCAGTAGTGCAGCAGGTGGTGGGTACAGCAGTAGTGCAGCAGGTGGTGAGTACAGCAGTAGTGCAGCAGGTGGTGGGTGCAGCAGTAGTGCAGCAGATGGTGGGTACAGCAGTAGTACAGCAGGTGGTGAGTACAGCAGTAGTGCAGCAGGTGGTGAGTACAGCAGTAGTGCAGCAGGTGGTGGGTGCAGTAGTAGTGCAGCAGGTGGTGAGTACAGTAGTAGTGCAGCAGGTGGTGGGTGCAGCAGTAGTGCAGCAGGTGGTGAGTACAGCAGTAGTGCAGCAGGTGGTGGGTACAGTAATAGTATAGCAGGTGGTGAGTACAGCAGTAGTGCAGCAGGTGGGGGATACAATAGTAGTGCAGCAGGTGGTGGGTACAGCAGTAGTGCAGCAGGTGGTGGGTGCAGCAGTAGTGCAGCAGGTGGTGGGTACAACAGTAGTGCAGCATGTGGTGGGTACAGCAGTAGTGCAGCAGGTGGTGGGTACAACCGTAGTGCAGCAGGTGGTGGGTACAGCAGTAGTGCAGCAGGTGGTGGGTACAACAGTAGTGCAGCAGGTGGTGGGTACAGCAGTAGTGCAGCAGGTGGTGAGTACAGCAGTAGTGCAGCAGGTGGGGATACAATAGTAGTGCAGCAGGTGGTGGGTACAGCAGTAGTGCAGCAGGTGGTGGGTGCAGCAGTAGTGCAGCAGGTGGTGGGTACAACAGTAGTGCAGCAGGTGGTGGGTACAGCAGTAGTGCAGCAGGTGGTGGGTACAGTAGTGCAGCAGGTGGTGGGTACAACAGTAGTGCAGCAGGTGGTGGGTACAGCAGTAGTGCAGCAGATGGTGGGTACAACAGTAGTGCAGCAGGTGGTGGGTACAGCAGTAGTGCAGCAGGTGGTGGGTACAGCAGTAGTGCAGCAGGTGGTGGGTACAACAGTAGTGCAGCAGGTGGTGGGTACAGCAGTAGTGCAGCAGGTGGTGGGTACAGCAGTAGTGCACCAGGTGGTGGGTGCAGTAGTAGTACAGGAGGTGGTGAGTACAGCAGGTGGTGAGTACAGCAGGTGGTGATTACAGCATTAGTGCAGCAGGTGGGAGATACAAGAGTAGTACAACAGGTGGTGGGTACAGCAGTAGTGCAGCAGGTGGTGGGAACAGTAGTAATACAGCAGGTGGTGAGTACAGCAGGTGGTGGGTACAGCAGATGGTGCGTACAGCAGTAGTGCAGCAGGTGGTGGGAACAGTAGTAGTACAGCAGGTTGTGGGTATAGTAGTACAGCAGATGGTGGGTATAGTAGTAAAGCAGATGGTGGGTACAGCAATGCTACAGTACTAGAAGATGGTACCTGAACTTGCGGGGGTTATGAAGTATCTCTTGCAACACCTCCGGGTCATTCAATACCTCCTTCAGACGAGGAACCATCTTCACTGCAAAAGTAATCCCTCATCACCACAACACTAATATACAAATATTATATCTTACAATGACAATACATATTTTATTTATTGAGATTTTTGCCTGAGAAGCGGATTGCAGCAGTAGGCCTGCTGGCTCTTACATGGCATTTTCAACTCGTAATCAACTTTTCGAGTCTAATCTCTCTCTCTCTCTCTCTCTCTCTCTCTCTCTCTCTCTCTCTCTCTCTCTCTCTCTCTCTCTCTCTCTCTCTCTCTCTCTCTCTCTCTCTCTCTCTCTCTCTCTCTCTCTCTGTTTCAATGACGCTAGTTGGCAGTTTTGTCCACTCATGCCTAGTTTCGTTTTCAAACCAGTGTTTTCCCATATTCATTCAAAATTTAGTTTTAACATATAAAAATGACATTATGGCAGAGTGGAAACCTTTAATGAGGCAACGTTTCACTTAGAGACTAGAGTTTTCGGGTAAGTATTTGTAATACATAGTGGGGAGGGGAGGAGTGAACCAGTCATCAGTGTCACAGGTCAGATGTATGCTGTGTACTGAGTGACACGAGGACTCTTTGTAATTTGTGAGTTCATTACCTTTGTAAATTGTGAATTCATTACCTCTGTAACTTGCTCAGCTATCAAAACTTTGGAGTCCAGTCCCTGGACCAATTATGTACCTCTGTAATCTTTTGACTACCGCCCACAGGATGGGTATGGGGTGCATAATAAACATATTAAACTAAAAACACGAGGACCAGGGGTCCCACCGTGAGAAACATGTAAACCAGGGGTTCCATCATGAGGAACATGTGAAGTAGGGGTCCCACCGTGAGTAACATGTGAACTAGGAGTCTCGCCATGAGTTACATGTAAACTAGGGGTCCAATCATAACATGAGAACTAGGGGTCCCACCATGAGTAGCATGTGAGCTAGGGGTCCCATTGTGAGTAGCATGTGAACTAGGGGTCCCACCATGAGTAACATGTGAACTAGGGGTCCAATCATGAGGAACATGTGGACTAGGGGTCCCACTATGAGTAACAAGCTATGGGTCCCACCAAGGGAAAACTTCACTGGTTCTGGGTGATGGCGTCTGTGGTGTGAATGAGAGCTCATTTAAGACATTTTTTTCTATTCTTGTGTTTTCTTTGAGTAACTCTGTTAACGTTAGGACAATCCACGTGGTCTAAACATTATGTTACGCTGTACAACACATGTAGTGTTGATGCAGATAGCATGTGCGGGTTCTTATACGTCCGTGGAAAATTCGGAAGTTACCTCGCTCATGTATGCATCCTTAAACCTAGGAAGAATGATGTAGGGGCATTTTCCTCAAGATTTGTGGTCCTCACAAATCTGTCCATGGAGTTCCCTGAGGTCGAGAGATTCCATAATTATTCCTGCAGGAGTGTCATGGATGACGCATGTCAGTAACATTCTCATCATCTAACCCAATATTGTCTCTTCTGGCTCAGAGACGATCTCAACACCATTGAACTTACTATTTATTTCACCTTCATTTTAACGTGTACTGTTAATCCAACCGGAATGATTTCGTTCATATCCACTCCACTAGAACAACTTCATGTCACCTGCGTTCAATATTGAACTCTCTGGCAAGATTTTTCTCAGCCTGGTTTCACCCAGAAACATTAAATCTAACTAGAGAACCAACTTCAGAGAAGTTGTACCTCGTCTCGAGGTCAGTATATTGTCGTATATCACACTGATACACGACTAGTAAACCAGTAAACTAGTAAACAGTTTTGGTAGTGTGTAACTGTGGCTCAAACTACGCAAATAATAAACAGCGTGAACAATAAGAAGAGTAAATGGTAAACAGTAAATTGCAAGAAGTATGAATAGTAAACAATGTAAATGACAAAGCGTAAATAGTAAACACTGTTGAGTTTACTGCTGCATCTTACCTGTGTAGAGCTCCTCCGTCTCGCAGCGCCGTGACACTGTAGTGACTGATACAGTCGCTGGGCTCGTGCGATGGAGTTTACTTGGTAGGTGTGTTCACTGTGTTGAGTGGCTGCCTGGTTCTTTACTTTGTGTATTTTGCGTTATTTGTTTGTTGGTTCGTCTGCTTGGCTGTTTAGTTGGTTGTTTGGTTTGTTGTTTAGTTGGTTCATTAGTGTTACGTACATCTCTACGTAACATTATTTATCCACATTGTTAGTATTGTATCTTAGTAAGTAAGCAAGTAAGTTCATTTAGGTATACACAGATACAGTTACATAGATTATCATACATAGCAACTTAGCCAGGCACACCATCTAAAGGGAACAAAAAGATACAAACATCCAGGCCAGGGAAAACCTGGGTAGCCACAGCCACTCAAGAGGGAGAGATTTTTTAGTGCCAGGAAGGAAAAATAAACTGGCAGGAAATGGCAGAAATCGCACGCCAAATCCAGTCATTTCTGGAGTGGAACCACAGTCGATGGCCTCCACTCCAAACCAACAGATACAGATACTAGTGCCGGAAAAAAAGAGACCCCCAGTACCATCAATACCACCAGTCCGATGACATTCTTCTTTGCAAATATACAGGGCCTAAAGCCAGCAACGAACAACAAAATACCTTTCATTCGTGGACTGCTTGCAGAGGCAAATGCAATGTTCGCGGCTTCCACAGAGACCCACATAAAGGATCACTTGGACAACGAAATATGGATCCCAGGTTACAACCTATACAGATGCGACAGAGTGAACAGGCAAAAGGAAGGGGGGGGGAGGGTTGGTCTGTATATAGCGGAGTCACTTGTTTGCACAGAACTGCTTAATGCCTAGTCATTGTGGTAGTCTACAAGCCTCCGGATGCAACGTCCCAGCAATTCCAGGAACAGCTGTTAAAAATTGACCACTGGAAAATCTGCTAGCTCCTGCCCCCAACATCTTGCTCCTGGGAGATTTCAACTTGAGGCACCTAAAATGGAGGAATATA